>NC_088422.1:1631824-1857679 GCF_034236695.1 Oncorhynchus nerka | reverse complement strand
AGTCTGATAGAACATTGTCTGGTTAGTTACTCCAGTCTGATAGAACATTTGTCTGGTTAGTCTGAACATTGTTAGTTACTCCAGTCTGATAGAACATTGTCTGGTTAGTTACTCCAGTCTGATAGAACATTGTCTGGTTAGTTACTCCAGTCTGATAGAACATTGTGTTACTCCAGTCTGATAGAACACATTCCAGTCTGACAGAACATTGTTAGTTACTCCAGTCTGATAGAACATTGTCTCCAGTTAGAACAGTTACTCCAGTCTGATAGAACATTGTTAGTTACAGTCTGACAGAACAGTCTGATAGAACATTGTCTAGAACATTGTTAGTTACTCCAGTCTGATAGAACATTGTCTGGTTAGTTACTCCAGTCTGATAGAACACATTGTGTTACTCCAGTCTGATAGAACATTGTCTGGTTAGTTACTCCAGTCTGATAGAACATTGTCTGGTTAGTTACTCCAGTCTGATAGAACATTGTGTTACTCAGTCTGATAGAACATTGTCTGGTTAGTTACTCCAGTCTGATAGAACATTGTTGTGTTACTCCAGTCTGATAGAACATTGTCTGGTTAGTCCAGATAGAACATTGTCCAGTTCTGATAGAACATTGTCTGGTTAGGTTAGAACAGTTACTCCAGTCTGATAGAACATTGTGTTACTCTAGTCTGATAGAACATTGTCTGTTAGTTACTCCAGTCTGATAGAACATTGTCCAGTTATTACTCCAGTCTGATAGAACATTGTGTTACTCTGGTCAGATGGAAATTGTGTTATTCCAGTCTGATAGAACATTGTGTTACTCAGATGGAACATTGTCTGGTTGATCCAGAGAACATTGTCTGGTTAGTTACCCACTGATAGAACATTGTCAGTCTGATAGAACATTGTGTTACTGGTTAGTTCCAGTCTGATAGAACATTGTCTGGGTTAGTTACTCCAGTCTGATAGAACATTGTCTGATTAGTTACCCAGTCTGATAGAATATTGTGTTACTCCAGTCTGATAGAACATTGTGGGAACTGGTTCCAGTCTGACAGAACTCCAGTCTGATAGAACATTGTCTGGTTAGTTACTCCAGTTAGTTACTCCAGTCTGATAGAACATTGTCTGTTACTTCCAGTCTGATAGAACATTGTCTGGTTAGTTACTCCAGTCTGATAGAACATTGTTGTTAGTTACTCCAGTCTGATAGAACATTGTCTGGTTAGTTACTCCAGTCTGATAGAACATTGTCTGCAAGTTACTCCAGTCTGATAGAACATTGTGTTACTCCAGTCTGATAGAACATTGTCTGGTTAGTTACCCAGTCTGATAGAACATTGTGTAGTTACTCCAGTCTGATAGAACATTGTGTTACTCCAGTCTGATAGAACATTGTCTGGTTAGTTACTCCAGTCTGATAGAACAGTTACTCCAGTCTGATAGAACATTGTTGGTTAGTTACTCCAGTCTGATAGAACATTGTGTTACTCCAGTCTGATAGAACATTGTCTGGTTAGTTACTCCAGTCTGATAGAACATTGTCTGGTTAGTTACTCCAGTCTGATAGAACATTGTGTTACTTCCAGTCTGATAGAACATTGTCTGGTTAGTTACTCCAGTCTGATAGAACATTGTCTGGTTAGTTACTCCAGTCTGATAGAACATTGTCTGGTTAGTTACTCCAGTCTGATAGAACATTGTGTTAGTTACTCCAGTCTGACAGAACATTGTCTGGTTAGTTACTCCAGTCTGATAGAACATTGTCTGGTTAGTTACTCCAGTCTGATAGAACATTGTTAGTTACTCCAGTCTGATAGAACATTGTAGTTACTCCAGTCTGATAGAACATTGTCTGGTTAGTTACTCCAGTCTGATAGAACATTGTCTGGTTAGTTACTCCAGTCTGATAGAACATTGTGTTACTCCAGTCTGATAGAACAGTCTCCAGTCTGATAGAACATTGTCTGTTACTCCAGTCTGATAGAACAATCTGATAGAACATTGTGTTTACCCACTGATAGAACCTGGTTAGTTACTCCAGATAGAACATTGTCTGGTTAGTTACTCCAGTCTGATAGAACATTGTCAGTCTGATAGAACATTGTCTGGTTAGTTACTCCAGTCTGATAGAACATTGTAGTTACTCCAGTCTGATAGAACATTGTCTGGTTAGTTACTCCAGTCTGATAGAACATTGTGGTTAGTTACTCCAGTCTGATAGAACATTGTCTGGTTAGTTACTCCAGTTTGATAGAACATTGTCTGGTAAGCTACTCCAGTCTGATAGAACATTGTCTGGTTAGTTCTCCAGTCTGATAGAACATTGTACTCCAGTCTGATTATTGTGTTACTACTGATAGAACCAGTCTCTGATGGAACAGAACATTGTGTTACTCCAGTCTGATAGAACATTGTCTGGTTAGTTACTCCCAGTCTGATAGAACATTGGTTAGTTACTCCAGTCTGATAGAACATTGTCTGTTAGTTACTCCAGTCTGATAGAACATTGTCTGGTTAGTTACTCCAGTCTGATAGAACATTGTCTGGTTAGTTACTCCAGTCTGATAGAACATTGTCTGTTACTTCCAGTTAGTTACTTCAGTCTGATAGAACATTGTCTGGTTAGTTACTCCAGTCTCTGAACAAAGTTTAGTTACTCCAGTCTGATAGAACATTGATTAGTTACTCCAGTCTGATAGAACATTGTCTGATTAGTTATTCCAGTCTTACATTGTGTTCCAGTCTGATAGAACATTGTCTGTTAGTTCCAGTCTGATAGAACATTGTGTTGGTTAGTCTGATAGAACATTGTCTGGTTAGTTACTCCAGTCTGATAGAACATTGTCTGGTTAGTTACTCCAGTTAGAACATTGTGTTACCCAGTCTGATAGAACATTGTCTGGTTAGTTAGTTACTCCAGTCTGATAGAACATTGTCTGTTACTCCAGTCTGATAGAACATTGTCTGGTTAGTTACTCCAGTCTGATAGAACATTGTGTTAGAACATTGTCTGGTTAGTTACTCCAGTCTGATAGAACATTGTCTGGTTAGTTACTCCAGTCTCCAGTCTGAGTCAGAACATTGTCTGGTTAGTTACTCCAGTCTGATAGAACATTGTCTGGTTAGTTACTCCAGTCCAGTCTGAGTTAGTCTGATAGAACATTGTCTGGTTAGTTACTCCAGTCTGATAGAACATTGTCTGGTTAGTTACTCCAGTCTCTGATAGAACATTGTGTTACTCCAGTCTGATAGAACATTGTCTGGTTAGTTACTCCAGTCTGATAGAACATTGTCTGGTTAGTTACTCCAGTCTGATAGAACATTGTCTGGTTAGTTACTCCAGTCTGATAGAACATTTGTGTCCAGTCTGATAGAACATTGTGTTACTCTGATAGAACAGTCTGATAGAACATTGTCTGGTTAGTTACTCCAGTCTGATAGAACATTGTCTGGTTAGTTACTCCAGTCTGATAGAACATTGTCTGGTTAGTTACTCCAGTCTGATAGAACATTGTCTAGAACATTGTTAGTTACTCCAGTCTGATAGAACATTGTCTGGTTAGTTACTCCAGTCTGATAGAACATTGTCTGGTTAGTTACTCCAGTCTGATAGAACATTGTAGTTACTCCAGTCTGATAGAACATTGTGTTAGTCTCCAGTCTGATAGAACATTGTTGTTAGTTACTCCAGTCTGATAGAACATTGTGTTACTCCAGTCTGATAGAACATTGTTGTTAGTTACCCAGACTGATAGAACAGTCTGATAGAACATTGTGTTACTCCAGTCTGATCCAGTCTGATAGAACATTAGTTACTCCAGTCTGATAGAACATTGTGTTACTCCCAGTCTGATAGAACATTGTCTGGTTAGTCTGATAGAACATTGTTCTCCAGGTTATTGTGTTACTCCAGTCTGATAGAACATTGTCTGGTTAGTTACTCCAGTCTGAGAACTACTCCAGTCTGATAGAACATTGTCTGGTTAGTTACTCCAGTCTGATAGAACATTGTCTGGTTGTTACTCCAGTCTGATAGAACATTGTGTTACAGTCTGATAGAACATTGTCAGATGGAACATTTAGTTACTCCAGTCTGATAGAACATTGTTGTGTTACAGTCTGAACATTTCTGGTTAGTTACTCCATGGAACATTGTCTGGTTAGTTACTCCAGTCTGATAGAACATTGTCTGGTTAGTTACTCCAGTCTGATAGAACATTGTCTGGTTAGTTACTCCAGTCTGATAGAACATTGTCTGGTTAGTTACTCCAGTCTGTCCAGCCGACAGAACAGTTAGTTACTCCAGTCTGATAGAACATTGTGTTACTCCAGTCTGATAGAACATTGTCTGATATAACATTGTTAGTTACAGTCTGATAGAACAGTCTGGTTAATCCAGTCTGATAGAACATTGTTAGTTACTCCAGTCTGATATAGAACATTGTCTGGTTAGTTACTCCAGTTTGATAGAACATTGTCTGGTTAGTTACTCCAGTCTGATAGAACATTGTGTTACTCCAGTCTGATAGAACATTGTCTGGTTAGTTACTCCAGTCTGATAGAACATTGTCTGGTAAGCTACTCCAGTCTGATACATTGTGTTACTCCAGTCTGATAGAACATTGTCTGGTTAGTTAGTCTGATAGAACATTGTGTTACTCCAGTCTGATAGAACTATCATTGTCCAGTCTGATAGAACATTGTGTTACTCCAGTTCTGATAGAACATTGTCTCCAGTTTGATAGAACATCTGGTAGTTACTCCAGTCTGATAGAACATTGTGTTACTCCAGTCTGATAGAACATTGTGTTACTCCAGTCTGATAGAATATTGTGTTACTCCAGGTTACTCCTGGTCAGATGGAAATTGTGTTATTCAGTCTGATAGAACATTGTGTTACTCTGTTCAGATGGAACATTGTCTGGTTAGTTACTCCAGTCTGATAGAACATTGTCTGGTTAGTTACTGATAGAACAGTCTGATAGAACATTGTCTGGTTAGTTACTCCAGTCTGATAGGACATTGTCTGGTTAGTTACTCCAGTCTGACAGAACATTGTCTGGTTAGTTACTCCAGTCTGATATAACATTGTCTGGTTAGTTACTCCAGTCTGATAGAACATTGTCTGGTTAGTTACTCCAGTCTGATAGAACATTGTCTGGTTAGTTACTCCAGTCTGATGGAACATTGTGTTACTCCAGTCTGATAGAACATTGTCTGGTTAGTTACTCCAGTCTGATAGAACATTGTGTTACTCCAGTCTGATAGAACATTGTCTGTCTTAGTTCCAGTCTTAGAACATTGTGTTACTCCAGTCTGATAGAACATTGTCTGGTTAGTTACTCCAGTCTGATAGAACATTGTGTTACTCCAGTCTGATAGAACATTGTCTGGTTAGATACTCCAGTCTGATAGAACATTGTGTTACTCCAGTCTGATAGAACATTGTCTGGTTACTTACTCTGTTCAGATGGAACATTGTCTGGTTAGTTACTCCAGTCTGATAGAACATTGTGTTACTCCAGTCTGTCGGTTAGTTACTCCAGTTACTCCAGTCTGATAGAACATTGTCTGGTTAGTTACTCCAGTCTGATAGAACATCGTCTGGTTAGTTACTCCAGTCTGATAGAACATTGTCTGGTTAGTTACTCCAGTCTGATAGAACATTGTCTGGTTAGTTACTCCAGTCTGATAGAACATTGTGTTACTCCAGTCTTATAGAACATTGTCTAGTTAGTTACTCCAGTCTTATAGAACATTGTCTAGTTAGTTACTCCAGTCTGATAGAACATTGTGTTACTCCAGTCTGATAGAACATCGTCAGGTTAGTTACTTCAGTCTGATAGAACATTGTCTGGTTAGTTACTCCAGTCTGATAGAACATTGTGTTACTCCAGTCTGATAGAACATCGTCTGGTTAGTTACTTCAGTCTGATAGAACATTGTCTGGTTAGTTACTCCAGTCTTATAGAACATTGTCTAGTTAGTTACTCCAGTCTGATAGAACATTGTGTTACTCCAGTCTGATAGAACATCATCTGGTTAGTTACTCCATTCTGATAGAACATTGTCTGGTTAGTTACTCCAGTCTGATAGAACATTGTGTTCCTCTAGTCTGATAGAACATTGTCTGGTTAGTTACTCCAGTCTGATAGAACATTGTGTTACTCCAGTCTGATAGAACATTGTGTTACTCCAGTCTGATAGAGCATTGTGTTACTCCAGTCTGATAGAACATTGTGTTACTCCAGTCTGATAGAACATTGTGTTACTCCAGTCTGATAGAACATTGTCTAGTTAGTTACTCCAGTCTGATAGAACATTGTGTTACTCCAGTCTGATAGAACATCGTCTGGTTAGTTACTCCAGTCTGATAGAACATTGTCTGGTTAGTTACTCCAGTCTGATAGAACATTGTCTGGTTAGTTACTCCAGTCTGATAGAACATTGTGTCCAGTCTGATAGAACATTGTCTGGTTAGTTACTCCAGTCTGATAGAACATTGTCTGGTTAGTTACTCCAGTCTGATAGAACATTGTCTGGTTAGTTACTCCAGTCTGATAGAACATTGTCTGGTTAGTTACTCCAGTCTGATAGAACATTGTGTTACTCCAGTCTGATAGAACATTGTCTGGTTAGTTACTCCAGTCTGATAGAACATTGTCTGGTTAGTTACTCCAGTCTGATAGAACATTGTGTTACTCCAGTCTGATAGAACATCGTCTGGTTAGTTACTCCAGTCTGATAGAACATTGTCTGGTTAGTTACTCCAGTCTGATAGAACATTGTGTTACTCCAGTCTGATAGAACATTGTCTGGTTAGTTACTCCAGTCTGATAGGACATTGTCTGGTTAGTTACTCCAGTCTGATAGAACATTGTCTGGTTAGTTACTCCAGTCTGATAGAACATTGTCTGGTTAGTTACTCCAGTCTGATAGAACATTGTCTGGTTAGTTACTCCAGTCTGATAGAACATTGTCTGGTTAGTTACTCCAGTCTGATAGAACATTGTCTGGTAAGCTACTCCAGTCTGATAGAACATTGTGTTACTCCAGTCTGATAGAACATTGTCTGGTTCGTTACTCCAATCAGATGTAACATTGTGTTACTCCAGTCTGATAGAACATTGTCTGGTTAGTTACTCCAGTCTGATAGAACATTGTCTGGTTAGTTACTCCAGTCTGATAGAACATTGTGTTACTCCAGTCTGATAGAACATTGTCTGGTTAGTTACTCCACTCTGATAGAACATTGTGTTACTCCAGTCTGATAGAACATTGTCTGGTTAGTTACTCCACTCTGATAGAACATTGTGTTACTCCAGTCTGATAGAACATTGTCTGGTTAGTTACTCCAGTCTGAAAGAACATTGTGTTACTCCAGTCTGATAGAACATTGTCTGGTTACTTACTCCAATCAGATAGAACATTGTCTGGTTAGTTACTCCAGTCTGATAGATCATTGTCTGGTTAGTTACTCCTGTCTGATAGAACATTGTCTGGTTAGTTACTCCAGTCTGATAGAACATTGTCTAGTTAGTTACTCCAGTCTTATAGAACATTGTCTAGTTAGTTACTCCAGTCTGATAGAACATTGTCTGGTTAATTACTCCAGTCTTAAAGAACATTGTCTGGTTAGTTACTCCAGTCTGATAGAACATTGTCTGGTTAATTACTCCAGTCTTATAGAACATTGTCTGGTTAGTTACTCCAGTCTGATAGGACATTGTCTGGTTAGTTACTCCAGTCTGATAGAACATTGTCTAGTTAGTTACTCCAGTCTGATAGAACATTGTCTAGTTAGTTACTCCAGTCTGATAGAACATTGTGTTACTCCAGTCTGATAGAACATTGTGTTACTCCAGTCTGATAGAACATTGTGTTACTCTAGTCTGATAGAACATTGTCTGGTTAGTTACTCCAGTCTGACAGAACATTGTCTGGTTAGTTACTCCAGTCTTATAGAACATTGTCTGGTAAGCTACTCCAGTCTGATAGGACATTGTGTTACTCCAGTCTGATAGAATATTGTTTGGTTAGTTACTCCACTCTGATAGAACATTGTGTTACTCTAGTCTGATAGAACATTGTCTGGTTAGTTACTCCAGTCTGACAGAACATTGTCTGGTTAGTTACTCCAGTCTTATAGAACATTGTCTGGTAAGCTACTCCAGTCTGATAGGACATTGTGTTACTCCAGTCTGATAGAACATTGTCTGGTTAGTTACTCCAGTCTGATAGAACATTGTCTGGTTAGTTACTCCAGTCTGATAGAACATTGTGTTACTCTAGTCTCATAGAACATTGTCTGGTTAGTTACTCCAGACTGATAGAACATTGTCTGGTAAGCTACTCCAGTCTGATAGAACATTGTGTTACTCCAGTCTGATAGAACATTGTGTTACTCCAGTCTGATAGAACATTGTGCTACTCCAGTCTGATAGAACATTGTGTTACTCCAGTCTGATAGAACATTGTGTTACTCCAGTCTGATAGAACATTGTGCTACTCCAGTCTGATAGAACATTGTGTTACTCCAGTCTGATAGAACATTGTGTTACTCTAGTCTCATAGAACATTGTCTGGTTAGTTACTCCAGACTGATAGAACATTGTCTGGTAAGCTACTCCAGTCTGATAGAACATTGTGTTACTCCAGTCTGATAGAACATTGTGTTACTCCAGTCTGATAGAACATTGTGTTACAGTCTAGAACATTGTCAGATGGAACATTGTAGTTACTCCAGTCTGATAGAACATTGTGTTACTCCAGTTCAGATGGAACATTGTCTGTTAGTTTAGCTACTCTCAGTCTGATAGAACATTGTCTGGTTAGTTACTCCAGTCTGATAGAACATTGTCTGGTTAGTTACTCCAGTCTGATAGAACATTGTCTGGTAAGCTACTCCAGTCTGATAGAACATTGTGTTACTCCAGTCTGATAGAACATTGTCTGGTTCGTTACTCCAATCAGATATAACATTGTGTTACTCCAGTCTGATAGAACATTGTCTGGTTAGTTACTCCAGTCTGATAGAACATTGTCTGGTTAGTTACTCCAGTCTGATAGAACATTGTGTTACTCCAGTCTGATAGAACATTGTCTGGTTAGTTACTCCAGTCTGATAGAACATTGTGTTACTCCAGTCTGATAGAACATTGTCTGGTTAGTTACTCCAGTCTGATAGAACATTGTGTTACTCCAGTCTGATAGAACATTGTCTGGTTAGATACTCCAGTCTGATAGAACATTGGTTGTTACTTCCAGTCTGATAGAACATTGTCTGGTTAGTTACTCCAGTCTGATAGAACATTGTCTGGTTAGTTACTCCAGTCTGATAGATCATTGTCTGGTTAGTTACTCCTGTCTGATAGAACATTGTCTGGTTAGTTACTCCAGTCTGATAGAACATTGTCTAGTTAGTTACTCCAGTCTTATAGAACATTGTCTAGTTAGTTACTCCAGTCTGATAGAACATTGTCTGGTTAGTTACTCCAGTCTTAAAGAACATTGTCTGTTAGTTACTCCAGTCTGATAGAACATTGTCTGGTTAATTACCCATAGTGTCTGATAGAACATTGTCTGGTTAGTTACTCCAGTCTGATAGGACATTGTCTGGTTAGTTACTCCAGTCTGATAGAACATTGTCTAGTTAGTTCCAGTCTGATAGAACATTGTCTGTTAGTTACTCCAGTCTGATAGAACATGTGTTACTCCAGTCTGATAGAACATTGTGTTACTCCAGTCTGATAGAACATTGTGTTACAGTCTGATAGAACATTGTCTCACTCAGTTAGTTACTCCAGTCTGATAGAACATTGTCTGGTTAGTTACTCCAGTCTTATAGAACATTGTCTGGTCTTATAGCTACTCCAGTCTGATAGGACATTGTGTTACTCCAGTCTGATAGAATATTGTTTGGTTAGTTACTCCAGTCTGATAGAACATTGTGTTACTCTAGTCTGATAGAACATTGTGTTAGTTACTCCAGTCTGATAGAACATTGTCTGGTTAGTTACTCCAGTCTTATAGAACATTGTCTGGTAAGCTACTCCAGTCTGATAGGACATTGTGTTACTCCAGTCTGATAGAACATTGTCTGGTTGTTACTCCAGTCTGATAGAACATTGTCTGGTTAGTTACTCCAGTCTGATAGAACATTGTGTTACTCTAGTCTCATAGAACATTGTCTGGTTAGTTACTCCAGACTGATAGAACATTGTCTGGTAAGCTACTCCAGTCTGATAGAACATTGTGTTACTCCAGTCTGATAGAACATTGTGTTACTCCAGTCTGATAGAACATTGTGTTACTCTGGTCAGATGGAACATTGTGTTACTCCAGTCTGATAGAACATTGTGTTACTCTGTTCAGATGGAACATTGTCTGGTTAGCTACTCCAGTCTGATAGAACATTGTCTGGTTAGTTACTCCACTCTGATAGAACATTGTGTTACTCCAGTCTGATAGAACATTGTCTGGTTAGTTACTCCAGTCTGATAGAACATTGTCTGGTTAGTTACTCCACTCTGATAGAACATTGTGTTACTCCAGTCTGATAGAACATTGTCTGGTTAGTTACTCCAGTCTGATAGAACATTGTCTGGTTAGTTACAGTCTGATAGAACAGTCTGACTCCAGTCTGATAGAACATTGTCTGGTTAGTTACTCCAATCAGATAGAACATTGTCTGGTTAGTTACTCCAGTCTGATAGAACATTGTCTGGTTAGTTACTCCAGTCTGATAGAACATTGTCTGGTTAGTTACTCCAGTCTGATAGAACATTGTGTTACTCCAGTCTGATAGAACATTGTGTTACTCCAGTCTGATAGAACATTGTGCTACTCCAGTCTGATAGAACATTGTGCTACTCCAGTCTGATAGAACATTGTGTTACTCCAGTCTGATAGAACATTGTGTTACTCCAGTCTGATAGAACATTGTCTGTTAGTTACTCCAGTCTGATAGAACATTCCAGTCTGATAGAACATTGTGTTACTCCAGTCTGATAGAACATTGTCTAGTTAGTTACTCCAGTCTGATAGAACATTGTCTGTTAGTTACTCCAGTCTGATAGAACATTGTCTGGTTAGCTACTCCAGTCTGATAGAACATTGTGTTACTCCAGTCTGATAGAACATTGTGTTACTCCAGTCTGATAGAACAGTGTGTTACTCCAGTCTGATAGAACATTGTGTTACTCCAGTCTGATAGAACATTGTCTGGTTAGTTACTCCAGTCTGATAGAACATTGTCTGTTAGTTACTCCAGTCTGATAGAACATTGTCTGGTTAGTTACTCCAGTCTGATAGAACATTGTCTGGTTAGTTACTCCAGTCTGATAGAACATTGTCTCCAGTCTGATAGAACATTGTCTACTCCAGTCTGATAGAACATTGTGTTACTCCAGTCTGATAGAACATTGTCTGGTTCGTTACTCCAGTCTAATAGAACATTGTCTGGTTAGTTACTCCAGTCTGATAGAACATTGTGTTACTCCAGTCTGATAGAACATTGTCTGGTTAGTTACTCCAGTCTGATAGAACATTGTGTTACTCCAGTCTGATAGAACATTGTCTGGTTAGTTACTCCACTCTGATAGAACATTGTGTTTCTCCAGTCTGATAGAACATTGTCTGGTTAGTTACTCCAGTCTGATAGAACATTGTCTGGTTAGTTACTCCTGTCTGATAGAACATTGTCTGGTTAGTTACTCCAGTCTGATAGAACATTGTCTAGTTAGTTACTCCAGTCTGATAGAACATTGTCTGTTGTTACTCCAGTCTGATAGAACATTGTCTGGTTAGTTACTCCAGTCTGAAAGAACATTGTGTTACTCCAGTCTGATAGAACATTGTCTGGTTAATTACTCCAGTCTGATAGGACATTGTCTGGTTAGTTACTCCAGTCTTATAGAACATTGTCTGGTTAGTTACTCCAGTCTGATAGAACATTGTCTGGTTAATTACTCCAGTCTTATAGAACATTGTGTTACTCCAGTCTGATAGAACATTGTGCTACTCCAGTCTGATAGAACATTGTGCTACTCCAGTCTGATAGAACATTGTGTTACTCCAGTCTGATAGAACATTGTGTTACTCCAGTCTGATAGAACATTGTGCTACTCCAGTCTGATAGAACATTGTGTTACTCCAGTCTGATAGAACATTGTGTTACTCCAGTCTGATAGAACATTGTCTGGTTAGTTACTCCAGTCTGATAGAACATTGTCTGGTTAGTTACTCCAGTCTGATAGAACATTGTCTGGTTAGTTACTCCAGTCTGATAGAACATTGTGTTACTCCAGTCTGATAGAACATTGTGTTACTCCAGTCTGATAGAACATTGTGCTACTCCAGTCTGATAGAACATTGTGCTACTCCAGTCTGATAGAACATTGTGTTACTCCAGTCTGATAGAACATTGTGTTACTCCAGTCTGATAGAACATTGTGCTACTCCAGTCTGATAGAACATTGTGTTACTCCAGTCTGATAGAACATTGTGTTACTCCAGTCTGATAGAACATTGTCTGGTTAGTTACTCCACTCTGATAGAACATTGTGTTACTCCAGTCTGATAGAACATTGTCTGGTAAGCTACTCCAGTCTGATAGAACATTGTGTTACTCCAGTCTGATAGAACATTGTGTTACTCCAGTCTGATAGAACAGTGTGTTACTCCAGTCTGATAGAACATTGTGTTACTCCAGTCTGATAGAACATTGTCTGGTTAGTTACTCCAGTCTGATAGAACATTGTCTGGTTAGTTACTCCAGTCTGATAGAACATTGTCTGGTTAGTTACTCCAGTCTGATAGAACATTGTCTGGTAAGCTACTCCAGTCTGATAGAACATTGTGTTACTCCAGTCTGATAGAACATTGTCTGGTTCGTTACTCCAGTCTAATAGAACATTGTCTGGTTAGTTACTCCAGTCTGATAGAACATTGTGTTACTCCAGTCTGATAGAACATTGTCTGGTTAGTTACTCCACTCTGATAGAACATTGTGTTACTCCAGTCTGATAGAACATTGTCTGGTTAGTTAATCCACTCTGATAGAACATTGTGTTTCTCCAGTCTGATAGAACATTGTCTGGTTAGTTACTCCAGTCTGATAGAACATTGTCTGGTTAGTTACTCCTGTCTGATAGAACATTGTCTGGTTAGTTACTCCAGTCTGATAGAACATTGTCTAGTTAGTTACTCCAGTCTTATAGAACATTGTCTAGTTAGTTACTCCAGTCTGATAGAACATTGTCTGGTTAGTTACTCCAGTCTGATAGAACATTGTCTGGTTAGTTACTCCAGTCTGAAAGAACATTGTGTTACTCCAGTCTGATAGAACATTGTCTGGTTAATTACTCCAGTCTGATAGGACATTGTCTGGTTAGTTACTCCAGTCTTATAGAACATTGTCTGGTTAGTTACTCCAGTCTGATAGAACATTGTCTGGTTAATTACTCCAGTCTTATAGAACATTGTCTGGTTAGTTACTCCAGTCTGATAGGACATTGTCTGGTTAGTTACTCCAGTCTGATAGAACATTGTCTAGTTAGTTACTCCAGTCTGATAGAACATTGTCTAGTTAGTTACTCCAGTCTGATAGAACATTGTGTTACTCCAGTCTGATAGAACATTGTCTAGTTAGTTACTCCATTCTGATAGAACATTGTCTGGTTAGTTACTCCAGTCTGATAGAACATTGTGTTACTCCAGTCTGATAGAACATTGTGTTACTCCAGTCTGATAGAACATTGTCTGGTAAGCTACTCCAGTCTGATAGGACATTGTGTTACTCCAGTCTGATAGAACATTGTCTGGTTAGTTACCCCAGTCTGATAGAACATTGTGTTACTCTAGTCTGATAGAACATTGTCTGGTTAGTTACTCCAGACTGATAGAACATTGTCTGGTAAGCTACTCCAGTCTGATAGAACATTGTGTTACTCCAGTCTGATAGAACATTGTGTTACTCCAGTCTGATAGAACATTGTGTTACTCCAGTCTGATAGAACATTGTGTTACTCCAGTCTGATAGAACATTGTGTTACTCCAGTCTGATAGAACATTGTGTTACTCTGGTCAGATGGAACATTGTGTTACTCCAGTCTGATAGAATATTGTGTTACTCCAGTCTGATAGAACATTGTCTGGTTAGTTACTCCAGTCTGATAGAACATTGTGTTACTCCAGTCTGATAGAACATTGTCTGGTTAGTTACTCCAGTCTGATAGAACATTGTCTGGTTAGTTACTCCAGTCTGATATAACATTGTCTGGTTAGTTACTCCAATCAGATAGAACATTGTCTGGTTAGTTACTCCAGTCTGATAGAACATTGTCTGGTTAGTTACTCCAGTCTGATAGAACATTGTCTGGTTAGTTACTCCAGTCTGATAGAACATTGTGTTACTCCAGTCTGATAGAACATTGTGCTACTCCAGTCTGATAGAACATTGTGCTACTCCAGTCTGATAGAACATTGTGTTACTCCAGTCTGATAGAACATTGTGTTACTCCAGTCTGATAGAACATTGTGTTACTCCAGTCTGATAGAACATTGTGTTACTCCAGTCTGATAGAACATTGTCTGGTTAGTTACTCCACTCTGATAGAACATTGTGTTACTCCAGTCTGATAGAACATTGTCTGGTAAGCTACTCCAGTCTGATAGAACATTGTGTTACTCCAGTCTGATAGAACATTGTGTTACTGCAGTCTGATAGAACAGTGTGTTACTCCAGTCTGATAGAACATTGTGTTACTCCAGTCTGATAGAACATTGTGTTACTCCAGTCTGATAGAACATTGTGTTACTCTGGTCAGATGGAACATTGTGTTACTCCAGTCTGATAGAACATTGTGTTACTCTGTTCAGATGGAACATTGTCTGGTTAGTTACTCCAGTCTGATAGAACATTGTCTGGTTAGTTACTCCAGTCTGATAGAACATTGTCTGGTTAGTTACTCCAGTCTGATAGAACATTGTGTTACTCCAGTCTGATAGAACATTGTGTTACTCCAGTCTGATAGAACATTGTGCTACTCTGGTCTGATGGAATGTCGTCTTTAACCTTCGTAGAACTGTCATGTTTGAAGTCATAAGGTGAATGTTGTGGTTCACCTCCTCCTTCTCTTCTGTCCTGTAGTCTCTGAAGCCTAGCAACCACGCCACCATCCAGAGCATTGTGAGAGCGGTAGGGGTGGTGTCTGGTATCCCTGAGCCCTGCTGTGTCCCAGACAAGATGTCTTCCCTCTCCATCCTCTTCTTCGACGAGGACAAGAACGTGGTGCTCAAAGTCTACCCAAACATGACTGTGGACTCCTGCGCCTGCAGATAGGGATAATTACCACACACACACACACACACACACACACACACACACACACACACACACACACACACACACACACACACACACACACACACACACACACACACACACACACATAGAACAATCTCTCTGCAACATAGCCACCTCTCAAGGATCAAGGATATTCCACTTTTGCACTCTCAGAGAGGTTAGGAATTACAATATACTATCTAAATGAAGATGGACCTTTTCAGGGAAGGACTGCTGGACCTTCCTCCTACTGGAATCCTGAAGCACCCTGGAAAATAGACAGCTGACTGGTCTCATCATCATCATCGCTATCACCACCATCATCATCATGGGTTTTTACTTGTTTGAGTACAATTAACCAACCGCTGGAAAGGAGGACCTAATGCAGTTTGAGGTAGCACCTTAAAGAGGGAGGCAAAAACACCCAGAATGAAAGACCTTCTGTGATTCCTGAGCTCCAACAGTATTGGAACATTGACCCATTTGTTGTTGTTTTGGCTCTGTACTCCAGCACTTTGAAATTTGAAATTATACATTGACTGTGAGGTTAAAGTGCAAACTGTCAACATTCATTTGAGGGTATTTTCATCCATATCGGGTGAACCGTTTAGAAAGTACAGAACTTTTTGTACCTAGGCCACCCATTTTAGGGGACCAAAAGTATTGGGACAAATTCACTTATGTGTATTTAAGTAGTCCTTAATGAATCACAATGAGTGAGAAAGTTACAGTTGCACGCATACCCCCAAGACATGCTAACCTCTCACCATTACAATAACAGGGGTGGTTAGCATATCCCCAAGACATGCTAACCTCTCACCATTACAATAACAGGGGTTGTTAGCATATCCCCAAAACATGCTAACCTCTCACCATTACAATAACAGGGGAGGTTAGCATTTTATATCATATCCCCAAGACATGCTAACCCTCTCACCATTACAATAACAGGGGTGGTTAGCATATCCCCAAGACATGTTAACCTCTCACCATTACAATAACAGGGGTGGTTAGCATATCCCCAAAACATGCTAACCTCTCACCATTACAATAACAGGGGTGGTTAGCATATCCCCAAGACATGCTAACCTCTCACCATTACAATAACAGGGGTGGTTAGCATATCCCCAAGACATGCTAACCTCTCACCATTACAATAACAGGGGTGGTTAGCATATCCCCAAGACATGCTAACCTCTCACCATTACAATAACAGGGGTGGTTAGCATATCCCCAAGACATGCTAACCTCTCACCATTACAATAACAGGGGTGGTTAGCATATCCCCAAGACATGCTAACCTCTCACCATTACAATAACAGGGGTGGTTAGCATATCCCCAAGACATGCTAACCTCTCACCATTACAATAACAGGGGGGGTTAGCATATCCCCAAAACATGCTAACCTCTCACCATTACAATAACAGGGGAGGTTAGCATTTTATATTATATCCCCAAGACATGCTAACCCTCTCACCATTACAATAACAGGGGAGGTTAGCATACCCTCAAGACATGCTAACCTCTCACCATTACAATAACAAGGGAGGTTAGCATACCCCCAATACATGCTAACCTCTCACCATTACAATAACAGGGGTGGTTAGCATATCCCCAAAACATGCTAACCTCTCACCATTACAATAACAGGGGAGGTTAGCATTTTATATTATATCCCCAAGACATGCTAACCCTCTCACCATTACAATAACAGGGGAGGTTAGCATACCCTCAAGACATGCTAACCTCTCACCATTACAATAACAAGGGAGGTTAGCATACCCCCAAGACATGCATTTTTGAGAGGGGGTATGATATTTGTGCGTCTGTAACTTTCTCACTCATCAGGATTATCCGTAACCATGGTATAATCCACATTAAGTGTTTAGAAACATAGTCTATTCTTATTTACAATAAAAGTGACTTCAAAATGACACAATACATTATTTACCATTCATTTCTATTGGGCACAATATACTCTGAAACACAACCAAAACAAACAACAAATGCATCCAACAAGTTTATAGAGTCACAAGTTTGATGTGGTCATTGTGTGCTAGGAATATGGAACAAAATACTTAACTTTTCCCATAAAACGGGGGAACAAATAAATGAATTTGTCCCAATACTTTTGATCCCCTAAAATGGGGGAACTTGGAACAAAAAGTGCTGTACCATTTCAAATCTGAAGTGCTGGAGTACAAAGCCAAAACAGCTCACTGTATCTGCCCCTGTTTTAATAACCACAGGACCCCAGTACTGCCCCTGTTTTAATAACCACAGGACCCCAGTACTGCCCCTGTTTTAATAACCAGAGGACCCCAGTACAGCCCCTGTTTTAATAACCACATGACCCCAGTACTGCCCCTGTTTTAATAACCAGAGGACCCCAGTACAGCCCCTGTTTTAATAACCACAGGACCCCAGTACTGCCCCTGTTTTAATAACCAGAGGACCCCAGTACTGCCCCTGTTTTAATAACCACAGGACCCCAGTACAGCCCCTGTTTTAATAACCACATGACCCCAGTACTGCCCCTGTTTTAATAACCAGAGGACCCCAGTACAGCCCCTGTTTTAATAACCACAGGACCCCGGTACTGCCCCTGTTTTAATAACCACAGCCTCATCACCCCGGTACAGCCTCATCACCCCGGTACAGCCTCGTCACCCTAGTACAGCCTCATCACCCTAGTACAGCCTCATCACCTCAGTACAGCCTCATCACCCCAGTACAGCCTCATCACCCCAGTACAGCCTCGTCACCCCGGTACAGCCTCATCACCTCAGTACGGCCTCGTCACCCCAGTACAGCCTCGTCACCCTAGTACAGCCTCGTCACCCCAGTACAGCCTCATCACCCCAGTACAGCCTCTTCACCCCGGTACAGCCTCATCACCCCAGTACAGCCTCATCACCCCGGTACAGCCTCATCACCTCAGTACAGCCTTCACTCCCCAGTTCTAAGTTTTTATTTTACCCTGTACAACCTCGTCACCTCAGTCAACCTCTTCACCCACGCCTTCGTCACCCCAGTCTTGCCTCAGTGGGACTCTTCCACCTCTGTCCTCCACCTCCTCGACAGACACATTCTATATCCTTCCTCCCCAGTTCTAAGTTTTTATTTTACCATCTCCAAGGACCCTCCTCCTCTCCTCAACCTCTTCCTCCACCTCTTCCCTACCACCTCCTCTTCCTCCTCTCTTCCACCTCTCCTCCTCCACCACCTCTTCTCATCCTCCTCCTCCCCTCTTCCTCACTGCTCACTGTATCTCCTCCTCCCTTTCCAACCACCTCTTCCTCCCTACAGCCCCTCCTCCTCCTCCTCCTCCACCTCTTCCTCCACCTCTTCTCATGCTCCTCCTCCACCTCTTCTTCTACCTCCTCCACCTCTTCTCATGCTCCTCCTCCACCTCTTCCTCACTGCTCACTGTATCTGCCCCTGTTTTAATAACCAGAGGACTCCAGTACAGCCCCTGTTTTAATAACCAGAGGACCCCAGTACAGCCCCTGTTTTAATAACCACAGGACCCCGGTACTGCCCCTGTTTTAATAACCACAGGACCCCAGTACTGCCCCTGTTTTAATAACCACAGGACTACAGTACTGCCCCTGTTTTAATAACCACAGGACCCCAGTACTGCCCCTGTTTTAATAACCAGAGGACCCCGGTACTGCCCCTGTTTTAATAACCAGAGGACCCCAGTACTGCCCCTGTTTTAATAACCAGAGGAACCCAGTTCTGCCCCTGTTTTAATAACCACAGGACCCCGGTACTGCCTCATCACCCCGGTACTGCCTCATCACCCCAGTACAGCCTCGTCACTCCGGTACAGCCTCGTCACCCCGGTACAGCCTCATCACCTCAGTACAGCCTCATCACCCCTGTACAGCCTCATCACCCCAGTACAGCCTCATCACCCCGGTACAGCCTCATCACCCCGGTACAGCCTCGTCACCCCGGTACAGCCTCGTCACCCCAGTACAGCCTCGTCACCCCAGTACAGCCTCGTCACCCCTGTACAGCCTCGTCACCCCAGTACAGCCTCATCACCCCAGTACAGCCTCGTCACCCCTGTACAGCCTCGTCACCCCAGTACAGCCTCATCACCCCGGTACAGCCTCATCACCCCAGTACAGCCTCGTCACCCCTGTACAGCCTCGTCACCCCAGTACAGCCTCATCACCCCGGTACAGCCTCATCACCCCAGTACAGCCTCGTCACCCTAGTACAGCCTCATCACCCTAGTACAGCCTCATCACCTCAGTACAGCCTCATCACCCCAGTACAGCCTCATCACCCCAGTACAGCCTCATCACCCCGGTACAGCCTCATCACCTCAGTACAGCCTCGTCACCCCGGTACAGCCTCGTCACCCCTGTACAGCCTCGTCACCTCAGTACAGCCTCGTCACCCTAGTACAGCCTCGTCACCCCAGTATTGCCTCAGTGGGACTCTTCTGGGTTGACTGAAGTGGTCAGACAGACACATTCTATATCCTTCCTCCCCAGTTCTAAGTTTTTATTTTACCATTACCAAGGAACCTCCTCCTCTCCTCAACCTCTTCCTCCACCTCTTCCTCTACCACCTCCTCTTCCTCCTCTCTTCCACCTCTCCGTCCTCCACCTCCTCGCCTCGTCCTCCTCCTCCCTCTCCAACTCCTCGTCCTCCTCCTCCCTCTCCAACCACCTCTTCCTCCCTCTCTTCCTCCTCCTCCTCCACCTCTTCCTCCACCTCTTCTCATGCTCCTCCACCTCTTCCTCTACCTCCTCCACCTCTTCTCATGCTCCTCCTCCACCTCTTCCTCCACCTCTTCTCATGCTCCTCCTCCACCTCTTCCTCTACCTCCTCCTCCTCTTCTCATGCTCCTCCTCCACCTCTTCCTCTCCCTCCTCCACCTCTTCTCATCCTCCTCCTCCACCTCTTCCTCCACCTCTTCCTCTACCTCCTCCACCTCTTCTCATCCTCCTCCTCCATCTCTTCCTCCACCTCTTCTCATGCTCCTCCTCCACCTCTTCCTCCAACTCCTCCACCTCCTCCACCTCCTCCTCCCTCTCCAACTCCTCCACCTCTTCCACCTCCTCCTCCCTCTCCAACTCCTCCACCTCTTCCTCTTCCTCCTCCCTCTCCAACTCCTCCACCTCTTCCTCCTCCCTCTCCAACTCCTCCACCTCTTCCTCCTCCACCTCTTCCTCTTCCTCCTCCCTCTCCAACTCCTCCACCTCTTCCTCTTCCTCCTCCCTCTCCAACTCCTCCACCTCTTCCTCCTCCCTCTCCAACTCCTCCACCTCTTCATCTTCCTCCTCCCTCTCCTACTCCTCCACCTCTTCCTCCTCCCTCTCCTACTCCTCCACCTCTTCCTCCTCCCTCTCCAACTCCTCCACCTCTTCCTCCTCCCTCTCCTACTCATCCTCCATTTTTTTACGGCATGGCTATATGTTACAGTGTCTATGTCCTTAATATGACCTTGTTACTCACTATATATGAACATAATGTATACATACGTATTGCCTTGGCTGCTATAGAGAGATATATTTGATTCCAAAGCCAGATATTGTGATGTAGAGTGAATTACATACATCTTTTTCATTGTTTAGATAGTTTATCCATAAAGTATAATTGTACATATTGATAATGCAAAATTCATATGCAAAACAAGTAAGCTATATTTCATACGTTCAAGTCTGGGATAAAATGTGGTGAAAACAGTTATAGTTTACCTGAGAATATATTTTATTTGAGTGTTGTAGTTGAATAGGCTGAATAGGTTGGGTGGTAGTGGTAGTGTTGTAGTAGAAGCAGTAGTAGTAGTAGTAGTTGTAGTAGTAGTGGTAGTTGTAGTAGTAGTAGTAGTAGTGGGAGTGTTGTAGTAGTGGTAGTTGTAGTAGTTTTAGGGTAAACAGTAGTAGAAGTAGTAGTAGTAGTAGTAGTAGTTGTAGTAGTAGTAGAAGCAGTAGTAGTAGTAGTAGTAGTGGTGGTAGTAGTAACAGTAGTAGTAGTACTAGTAGTAGTGCTGGTAGTAGTAGTAGTGCTGGTAGTAGTAGTGGTAGTAGTAGTAGTATGACTACCAGTTTATTAGGTACACCCATCTAGTACCAGGCCAGTTTATTAGGTACACCCATCTAGTACCAGGCCAGTTTATTAGGTACACCCATCTAGTACCAGGCCAGTTTTTTAGGTACACCCATCTAGTACCAGGTCAGTTTATTAGGTACACCCATCTAGTACCAGGCCAGTTTATTAGGTACACCCATCTAGTACCAGGCCAGTTTATTAGGTACACCCATCTAGTACCAGGCCAGTTTATTAGGTACACCCATCTAGTACCAGGCCAGTTTATTAGGTACACCTAATAAGGAGGACGGCCATTTATGAGATACTGAATCACCACGCTCAAAGTCGTTTAGGTCACTCGTTTCGCCCATTCTAACGTTAATTGGAACAGTAACTGAATGCCTTGAAGCCTGTCTGCCTGCTTTATATAGCAAGCCATGGCCACGTGACTCACTGTCTGTAGGAGCGATCCATTTTGGTGAACGTGGTTGTGCACCTAATAAAGTGGCCGGTGAGTGTAGTTTAGAATAACATAGCCATATCGAGTAACAACATGTTATCTACAACTGGCTTGATCTGAGAGCAGGATGACATCATTATTCAAACCCGAAGTTCATTTAGCCTGACAGGCAAATCGCCAGCACGTATCGGCTCGTCATTGGCTACCAAGCCCTCATTGGTTGTCTATCTCACTAGACATTGGTATTGTCTCTAAATGCATGTGCAGCATACATCACTGAGATATATCACTGGTATATCGCCCATGTCTTTCTAGTCTGAACTCGGCTATGGATTCAACTATTTCCTACATAATGAAGTCTGTCAACCACATATTTATTTACAGCAGGTAGAATACAATGTAGAGGCAAACGCTAGATTTATTTTAATATAGATTTGTACAGTGTTTTTGTATATAATGCACTATATGTCAATGATATTCTAATGCTGTCTCCTTGGAGAAGGGACCACACTCTTGTTGAATGGATGAATTCAGCTCCCGATCAACTGAAATGGAATTCAGAATCGCCGTTTGAAAAGGCTTCTTCGTGAATAATCTAGACCATTCTATGGAATTATAGATTCACAGAACAACATTCTATGGAATTATAGAATCACAGAACAACATTCTATGGAATTATAGAATCACGGAACAACTGAAGGGACGGAATCAGCTGACGTGGAGCTGAACTGTCTTCAACTAGCAAACACAGATTTACTTTTATAAAAACGGGGTATTTTTTATAAGAGAACAGAGTTTTCAATGAGTGAATTTTGTTGTTGTTGTTGATAATAATCATGGTTGATAATAAAAATGTACATCCTGATAGTATTGCAAATGATATCCAGTAAACACTATTTGTTTTGTGCACACATTGTTTTTGTTTATATCTAAACTATTGTGAAGTGTTTGTCTGCCACCCTCCAGTATTTTCTTCTTCACATTGCTCCATTTGAGTGATTCATGTATCTGAATGGAGTGCTTCCTTACAGGTCATAAGGTACAGGTATATCAGCAGTTTGATAGACTAGTGTCCTGTCCAGGGGGTGTCTTGTACATCAATCTATCTCACTACAGAAACAGGAGGTATTGTAGACTAGTGTCCTGTCCAGGGGGTGGACTAGTGTCCTGTCCAGGGGGTGGACTAGTGTCCTGTCCAGGGGGTGGACTAGTGTCCTGTCCAGGGGGTGGACTAGTGTCCTGTCCAGGGGGTGGACTAGTGTCCTGTCCAGGGGGTGTACTAGTGTCCTGTCCAGGGGTGGACTAGTGTCCTGTCCAGGGGTGGACTAGTGTCCTGTCCAGGGGTGTACTAGTGTCCTGTCCAGGGGGTGGACTAGTGTCCTGTCCCGGGGGTGGACTAGTGTCCTGTCCAGGGGTGGACTAGTGTCCTGTCCAGGGGTGTACTAGTGTCCTGTTCAGGGGTGTACTAGTGTCCTGTCCAGGGGGTGTACTAGTGTCCTGTCCAGGGGGTGGACTAGTGTCCTGTCCAGGGGTGTACTAGTGTCCTGTCCAGGGGGTGGACTAGTGTCCTGTCCAGGGGGTGTACTAGTGTCCTGTCCAGGGGGTGTACTAGTGTCCTGTCCAGGGGGTGTACTAGTGTCCTGTTCAGGGGGTGGACTAGTGTCCTGTCCAGGGGGTGTACTAGTGTCCTGTCCAGGGGGTGTACTAGTGTCCTGTCCAGGGGGTGGACTAGTGTCCTGTTCAGGGGGTGGACTAGTGTCCTGTCCAGGGGGTGTACTAGTGTCCAGTCCAGGGGGTGGACTAGTGTCCTGTCCAGGGGGTGGACTAGTGTCCTGTCCAGGGGGTGTACTAGTGTCCTGTCCAGGGGGTGAATACGATTCAATGCGATACAACACGATTCAATGTGTTACAACACAATTCAACGTGATACAACATGATTCAATGCGATACAATACGATTCAATGTGATACAACACGATTCAATGTGTTACAACACGATTCAATGTGATACAATATGATTCAATGTGATACAACACGATTCAATGCGATACGATACGATTCAATGCAATACCATACGATTCAATGCAATACCATACGATTCAATGTGATATAATACGATTCAATGCGATACGATACGATTCAATATGATATAATACGATTCAATGCAATACCATACGATTCAATATGATATAATACGATTCAATGTGATACAATACGATTCAATGTGATACAATACGATTCAATGTGATACAATATGATTCAATGTGATACAACACGATTCAATGCGATACAACACGATTCAATGTGATACCACACGATTCAATGTGATACAACACGATTCAATGCAATACCATACGATTCAATGCAATACCATACGATTCAATGTGATACAATACGATTCAATGTGATACCATACGATTCAATGTGATATAATACGATTCAATGTGATACAATACGATTCAATGTGATACCATACGATTCAATGTGATATAATACGATTCAATGTGATACAATACGATTCAATGTGATACAACACGATTCAATGTGATACAACACGATTCAATGTGATACCATACGATTCAATGCGATATAATACGATTCAATGTGATACAATACGATTCAATGTGATACAATACGATTCAATGTGATACCATACGATTCAATGTGATACGATTCAATGTGATACAACACGATTCAATGCGATACAACACGATTCAATGTGATACCACACGATTCAATGTGATACAACACGATTCAATGCAATACCATACGATTCAATGCAATACCATACGATTCAATGTGATACAACACGATTCAATGTGATACAACACGATTCAATGTGATACCATACGATTCAATGTGATATAATACGATTCAATGTGATACAACACGATTCAATGTGATACAACACGATTCAATGTGATACAACACGATTCAATGTGATACCATACGATTCAATGTGATATAATACGATTCAATGTGATACAACACGATTCAATGTGATACAACACGATTCAATGTGATACCATACGATTCAATGTGATATAATACGATTCAATGTGATACAACACGATTCAATGTGATACAACACGATTCAATGTGATACCATACGATTCAATGTGATACCATACGATTCAATGTGATACAACACGATTCAATGTGATACAATACGATTCAATGTGATACAACACGATTCAATGTGATACAACACGATTCAATGTGATACAACACGATTCAATGTGATACCATACGATTCAATGTGATACAACACGATTCAATGTGATACCATACGATTCAATGTGATACAACACGATTCAATGTGATACAACACGATTCAATGTGATATAATACGATTCAATGTGATACAACACGATTCAATGTGATACAACACGATTCAATGTGATACAACACGATTCAATGTGATATAATACGATTCAATGTGATATAACACGATTCAATGTGATACCATACGATTCAATGTGATATAATACGATTCAATGTGATACAACACGATTCAATGTGATACCAACGATTCAATGTGATATAATACGATTCAATGTGATACAATACGATTCAATGTGATACAACACGATTCAATGTGATATAATACGATTCAATGTGATACAATACGATTCAATGTGATACAACACGATTCAATGTGATATAATACGATTCAATGTGATACAACACGATTCAATGTGATATAATACGATTCAATGTGATACAACACGATTCAATGTGATACAACACGATTCAATGTGATACCATACGATTCAATGTGATAAAAGATTCAATGTGATACAACACGATTCAATGTGATACAACACGATTCAATGTGATACAACACGATTCAATGTGATACCATACGATTCAATGTGATATAATACGATTCAATGTGATACAACACGATTCAATGTGATACAAACGATTCAATGTGATACCATACGATTCAATGTGATATAATACGATTCAATGTGATACAACACGATTCAATGTGATACAACACGATTCAATGTGATACCATACGATTCAATGTGATACCATACGATTCAATGTGATACAACACGATTCAATGTGATACAATACGATTCAATGTGATACAACACGATTCAATGTGATACAACACGATTCAATGTGATACAACACGATTCAATGTGATACCATACGATTCAATGTGATACAACACGATTCAATGTGATACCATACGATTCAATGTGATACAACACGATTCAATGTGATACAACACGATTCAATGTGATATAATACGATTCAATGTGATACAACACGATTCAATGTGATACAACACGATTCAATGTGATACAACACGATTCAATGTGATACCATACGATTCAATGTGATATAATACGATTCAATGTGATACCATACGATTCAATGTGATATAATACGATTCAATGTGATACAACACGATTCAATGTGATACCATACGATTCAATGTGATATAATACGATTCAATGTGATACAATACGATTCAATGTGATATAATACGATTCAATGTGATACCATACGATTCAATGTGATACAATACGATTCAATGTGATATAATACGATTCAATGTGATACAATACGATTCAATGTGATACAACACGATTCAATGTGTTACAACACGATTCAATGTGATACAACACGATTCAATGTGATACAATACGATTCAATGTGATATAATACGATTCAATGTGATACAACACGATTCAATGTGATACAACACGATTCAATGTGATACCATACGATTCAATGTGATACAACACGATTCAATGTGATACAACACGATTCAATGTGATACAACACGATTCAATGTGATATAATACGATTCAATGTGATACAATACGATTCAATGTGATAACATTTGTTGCATAAACACATTAATTTTCCTTTTTATATTCACATCTATTGCTGATGGAGCTCATGAGCTGGGCCTCTCTGAGCTGCATCTGTCTGAGCTGTGTGTGTGTGTGTGTGTGTGTGTGTGTGTGTGTGTGTGTGTGTGTGTGTGTGTGTGTGTGTGTGTGTGTGTGTGTGTGTGTGTGTGTGTGTGTTTATTCAATCCATTTTAGAGTAAGGCTGTTAAGTAACAAAATGTGTAAAAAGTCAAGGGGTCTGAATACTTTCCGAAGGCCATGTATCTTGATTAGATAACTATTCACCACCTGAGTCAATAGAGATTACAGCTGTGAGTCTTTCTGGGTAAGTCTCTAAGAGCTTTTCACACCTGGATTGTACAATATTCTGACATTATTATTTTCAAAATTCATCAAGCTCTGTCAAATTAGTTGTTGATCATTCAAATCAAATCAAATCAAATTGATTTATATAGCCCTTCGTACATCAGCTGATATCTCAAAGTGCTGTACAGAAACCCAGCCTAAAACCCCAAACAGCAAGCAATGCAGGTGTAGAAGCATGGTGGCTAGGAAAAACTCCCTAGAAAGGCCAAAACCTAGGAAGAAACCTAGAGAGGAACCAGGCTATGTGGGGTGGCCAGTCCTCTTCTGGCTGTGCCGGGTGGAGATTATAACAGAACATGGCCAAAATGTTCATAAATGACCAGCATGGTCGAATAATAATAAGGCAGAACAGTTGAAACTGGAGCAGCAGCACAGTCAGGTGGAAGTTGAAACTGGAGCAGCAGCATGGCCAGGTGGACTGGGGACAACAAGGAGTCATCATGTCAGGTAGTCCTGGGGCATGGTCCTAGGGCTCAGGTCAGTTGAAACTGGAACAGCAGCATGGCCAGGTGGACTGGGGACAGCAAGGAGTCATCATGTCAGGTTGTCCTGGGGCATGGTCCTAGGGCTCAGGTCCTCCGAGTGAGAGAAAGAAAGAGAGAAGGAGAGAATTAGAGAGCGCACACTTAGATTCACACAGGACACTGAATAGGACAGGAGAAGTACTCCAGATATAACAAACTGACCCCAGCCCCCCGACACATAAAGTACTGCAGCATAAATACTGGAGGCTGAGACAGGAGGGGTCAGGAGACACTGTGGCCCCATCCGAGGACACCCCCGGACAGGGCCAAACAGGAAGGATATAACCCCACCCACTTTGCCAAAGCACAGCCCCACACCACTAGAGGGATATCTTCAACCACCAATTTACCATCCTGAGACAAGGCTGAGTATAGCCCACAAAGATCTCCGCCACGGCACAACCCAAGGGGGGGGCGCCAACCCAGACAGGATGGCCACAACAGTGAATCAACCCACTCAGGTGACGCACCCCCTCCAGGGACGGCATGAGAGAGCCCCAGTAAGCCAGTGACTCAGCCCCTGTAATAGGGTTAGAGGCAGAGAATCCCAGTGGAAAGAGGGGAACCGGCCAGGCAGAGACAGCAAGGGCGGTTCGTTGCTCCAGAGCCTTTCTGTTCACCTTCCCACTCCTGGGCCAGACTACACTCAATCATATGACCCACTGAAGAGATGAGTCTTCAGTAAAGACTTAAAGGTTGAGACCGAGTTTGCGTCTCTGACATGGGTAGGCAGACCGTTCCATAAAAATGGAGCTCTGTAGGAGAAAGCCCTGCCTCCAGCTGTTTGCTTAGAAATTCTAGGGACAATTAGGAGGCCTGCGTCTTGTGACCGTAGCGTACGTGTAGGTATGTACGGCAGGACCAAATCAGAGAGATAGGTAGGAGCAAGCCCATGTAATGCTTTGTAGGTTAGCAGTAAAACCTTGAAATCAGCCCTTGCTTTGACAGGAAGCCAGTGTAGAGAGGCTAGCACTGGAGTAATATGATCAAATTTTTTTGGTTCTAGTCAGGATTCTAGCAGCCGTATTTAGCACTAACTGAAGTTTATTTAGTGCTTTATCCGGGTAGCCGGAAAATAGAGCATTGCAGTAAAAAAGCATGGATTAATTTTTCTGCATCATTTTTGGACAGAAAGTTTCTGATTTTTGGCAATGTTACGTAGATGGAAAAAAGCTGTCCTCGAAATGGTCTTGATATGTTCTTCAAAAGAGATCATTGGTGTTCCAGTCTCCCTACATAGTGATGAGAGGTGTTCCAGTCTCCCTACATAATTATACGTGATGGGAGGGTGTTTCAGACATAATTATACGTGATGGGAGGGTGTTTCAGACATAATTATACGTGATGGGAGGGTGTTTCAGACATAATTATACGTGATGGGAGGGTGTTTCAGACATAATTATACGTGATGGGAGGGTGTTTCAGACATAATTATACGTGATGGGAGGGTGTTTCAGACATAATTATACGTGATGGGAGGGTGTTTCAGACATAATTATACGTGATGGGAGGGTGTTTCAGACATAATTATACGTGATGGGAGGGTGTTTCAGACATAATTATACGTGATGGGAGGGTGTTTCAGACATAATTATACGTGATGGGAGGGTGTTTCAGACATAATTATACGTGATGGGAGGGTGTTTCAGACATAATTATACGTGATGGGAGGGTGTTTCAGACATAATTATACGTGATGGGAGGGTGTTTCAGACATAATTATACGTGATGGGAGGGTGTTTCAGACATAATTATACGTGATGGGAGGGTGTTTCAGACATAATTATACGTGATGGGAGGGTGTTTCAGACATAATTATACGTGATGGGAGGGTGTTTCAGACATAATTATACGTGATGGGAGGGTGTTTCAGACATAATTATACGTGATGGGAGGGTGTTTCAGACATAATTATACGTGATGGGAGGGTGTTTCAGACATAATTATACGTGATGGGAGGGTGTTTCAGACATAATTATACGTGATGGGAGGGTGTTTCAGACATAATTATACGTGATGGGAGGGTGTTTCAGACATAATTATACGTGATGGGAGGGTGTTTCAGACATAATTATACGTGATGGGAGGGTGTTTCAGACATAATTATACGTGATGGGAGGGTGTTTCAGACATAATTATACGTGATGGGAGGGTGTTTCAGACATAATTATACGTGATGGGAGGGTGTTTCAGACATAATTATACGTGATGGGAGGGTGTTTCAGACATAATTATACGTGATGGGAGGGTGTTTCAGACATAATTATACGTGATGGGAGGGTGTTTCAGACATAATTATACGTGATGGGAGGGTGTTTCAGACATAATTATACGTGATGGGAGGGTGTTTCAGACATAATTATACGTGATGGGAGGGTGTTTCAGACATAATTATACGTGATGGGAGGGTGTTTCAGACATAATTATACGTGATGGGAGGGTGTTTCAGACATAATTATACGTGATGGGAGGGTGTTTCAGACATAATTATACGTGATGGGAGGGTGTTTCAGACATAATTATACGTGATGGGAGGGTGTTTCAGACATAATTATACGTGATGGGAGGGTGTTTCAGACATAATTATACGTGATGGGAGGGTGTTTCAGACATAATTATACGTGATGGGAGGGTGTTTCAGACATAATTATACGTGATGGGAGGGTGTTTCAGACATAATTATACGTGATGGGAGGGTGTTTCAGACATAATTATACGTGATGGGAGGGTGTTTCAGACATAATTATACGTGATGGGAGGGTGTTTCAGACATAATTATACGTGATGGGAGGGTGTTTCAGACATAATTATACGTGATGGGAGGGTGTTTCAGACATAATTATACGTGATGGGAGGGTGTTTCAGACATAATTATACGTGATGGGAGGGTGTTTCAGACATAATTATACGCTATAGCTGTATTTGCTGCTATAACAGGATGGGCACTGATGTTGGGCGATTAGGCCTGGCTCGCAGTCGGCGTTCCAATTCATCCCAAAGGTGTTCGATGGGGTTCAGGTCAGGGCTCTGTGCAGGCCAGTCAAGTTCTTTCACACCGATCTCAGCAAACCATTTCTATATGGACCTCGCTTTAATGCTGAAACAGGAAACTGTTGCCACAAAGTTGGAAGCACAGAATCATCTAGAATATCATTGTATGCTGTAGCATTAAGATTTCCCTTCACTGGAACTAAGGGGCCCGAATCATGAAAAACAGCCCCAGACCATTATTCCTCATCCACCAAACTTTTCCGTTGCCACTATGTATTGGGGCAGGTAGTGTTCTCCTGGCATCCACCAAAACCAGATTCAGCTGTCGGATTGCCAGATGGTGAAGCGTGATTCATCACTCCAGAGAACGTGTTTCTACTGCTCCAGAGTCCAATGTTGGCAAGCTTTACACCCTTCCAGCCGACGCTTGGCATTGTGCATGATGATCTTAGGCTTGTGTGCGGCTGCTCAGCCATGGAAACTAATTTCATGAAGCTCCCTACGAACAGTTATTGTGCTGACGTTGCTTCCAGAGTCAGTTTGGAACTTGGTAGTGAGTGTTGCAACCGAGCACAGAATATTTTTACACGCTACACGCTTCAGCACTCGGCGGTCACGTTAAGTGAGCTTGTTTGGCCTATCACTTTGCGGCTGAACCGTTGTTTCTCCTAGACGTTTCCACTTCACAATAACAGCACTTACAGTTGACCAAGGCAGCTCTAGCAGGGCCGAAATTTGACAAAATGACTTTTTGTGGCTTCCTATGACGGTGCCACATTGAAAGTCCCTGAGCTCTTCAGTAAGGCCATTCAACTGCCAATGTTTGTCTATGAAGATTGCATAGCTGTGTGCCGAATCCACTAATTTCAAGGGGTGTCCACATACTGCTGTATATATAGTGTATGTTGGTCAATAGAGCCATTGGACTTGTCTCAATGATGTTCCTATCTGCCAGGACATTGCAGGTTGACTCATTTTCCCTGGCTTTGTAAAGACTGCAGCCTGATGGGAGACCTACTTCCTGGTTCCCACTCTCGAAGGCAGTCTTTTCAAAATGGTTCTGGTACTAGATAACAGGTTCACAGGAGCTATGTTGATTTTCTTTTACATAGGAACATACAACCCATTGATTTCAGCTGGGATACACTGGAGACGAGTTGAGTCATGGAAAGATTTCGTACATTTCTGTAAGATTTTGAGAAGGTGACTTACCCTAGTTCCTGGTGCTGAGCGTGATGTTGAGGCCGCTGCAGATGTTGATGGAATCACAGTTTGCCTCTGCGGTAGATAGTTAGCTAGTTATTTGTCGAATGATTCATTAGTTAGCTAGCTAACATAACCTAACAAAGCTAATGTTATCTCATCACCAGATAGCGGCTGGCTACTTGCATTGATATGCTTTGGAATGTCTAGCTAGCTAACTTTTGATTCAGATAAACAAATGTAGTTTGCTAGTTACATTACATTTACATTTAAGTCATTTAGCAGACGCTCTTATCCAGAGCGACTTACAAATTGGTGCTTTCACCTTATGACGTCCAGTGGAACAGCAGTTACCTAGGTAATGTTGGGTACCTTACCTCAGCATACTATATTCAGTATGCTTACTTAATTTATTAAATACAGTATGCTTACTTAATTTATTGTGTTCTTCTTATTCTTATATCTTGTGTGTTTTTGTTCTACCCTTGTTATTTTTAGTATTACATTGATTATGTAAAGGCACTGTACGTGTGCGTGATGAGACATTTAAAAACGTGAAACTAATGACAGAAAGAATGAAGTGTGTTTTGTGGAACTCCCAAAGAGGCTGATTCTATGATTTAATCTGTTTTCTGCTGACTTTCACTAGTAAGAATAAGCACAAAATAACCACTGAGATATAATAAGAACTGAAGACTGTGTCCAAGATGTCCGACTGTTGTTTTCAAGGTAATCTGCTCCTCTTCCCATACTCCGATTCATGGACTGTCTATATCCGTGTTGCATCCGGTTTACATGGAGCAACCTCATAGCGCGAGCAGCAACGGTGTCATCACAAAAACATGGCAGACATTGGACGAATAGAAAATTGTAATATCTTCGATTGTGAATGATGGACAAAAAAAATAATCTGCCTCAGCTAAAGTGTCTTATTAGGAATTTTCAGATTGGACTTTTCTATGTGGCTGTCTATGGAAGTTTAAAGAACATTTCCATGTGCAAATGTACTTTCTTAATTAAGGATGTGGTGATGTTCAACACTTGGCCAATATCAAAGTCCTATCCTCAACCACTTATATTTCTCAAATCTTTTCGAGCTTAAATTCCAGCTAAATTTAGAGCACAGTTAGGGCTAACTACTTACAAAAGCATGTTTCTGATTAATCAAATCAAATGTATTTATATAGCCCTTCGTACATCAGTTGATCTCAAAGTGCTGTACAGAAACCCAGCCTAAAACACCAAACAGCAAGCAAATGCAGGTGTAGAAGCACGGTGGCTAGGAAAAACTCCCTAAAAGGCCAAAATCTAGGAAGAACCCTAGAGAGGAACCAGGCTCTGAGGGGTGGCCAGTCCTCTTCTGGCTGTGCCGGGTGGAGATTATAACAGAACATGGCCAAGATGTTCAACTGTTCATAGATGACCAGCATGGTCAAATAATAATAATCACAGTAGTTGTCGAGGTGCAACAGGTCAGCACCTCAGGAGTAAATGTCAGTTGGCTTTTCATAGCCGATCATTCAGAGTATCTCTACCGCTCCTGCTGTCTCTAGAGAGTTGAAAACAGCAAGTCTGGGACAGGTAGCACGTCCGGTGAACAGGTCAGGGTTCCATAGCCGCAGGCAGAACAGTTGAAACTGGAGCAGCAGCACGACCAGGTGGACTGGGGACAGCAAGGAGTCATCATGCCAGGTAGTCCTGAGGCATGGTCCTAGGGCTCAGGTCCTCCGAGAGAAAGAAAGAAAGAAAGAGAGAATTAGAGAGAGCGTACTTAAATTCACACAGGACACCGGATAAGACAGGAGAAATACTCCAGATATAACAGACTGACCCTAGCCCCACGACACAAACTACTGCAGCAAAAACACTGGAGGCTGAGACAGGAAGGGGTCAGGAGACACTGGCCCCATCCATTGATACTCCCAGACAGGGCCAAACAGGCAGGATATAACTCCACCCACTTTGCCAAATCACAGCCCTCACACCATGAGAGGGATATCTTCAACCACCAACTTACCATCCTGAGACAAGGCTGAGTATAGCCCACAAAGATCTCCGCCACGGCACAACCCAAGGTGGGGCGCCAACCCGGACAGGAAGATCACTTCAGTGACTCAACCCACTCAGGTGACGCTCTCCTCCTAGGGACGGCATGGAAGAGCACCAGTAAGCCAGTGACGCAGCCACTGTAATAGGGTAGCGGTAGCTAATGTGGCTGTTTTATTTCAAGTAGGAAAGCAGCCTACACAAGAAATACAGAACATTGGGAAAGTATTCAGACCTGCTAGATCTACTGTCTCTATTATATTATAACAGACCAGCTAGATCTACTGTCTCTATTATATTATGACAGACCAGCTAGATCTACAGTCTCTATTATATTATGACAGACCAGCTAGATCTACTTTCTCTATTATATTATGACAGGCCAGCTAGATCTACTGTCTCTATTATATTATGACTGACCAGCTAGATCTGCTGTCTTAAATATATTATGACAGACCAGCCTGATCTACTGTCTCTATTATATTTTGACAGACCAGCTAGATCTACTGTCTCTATTGTATTATGACAGACCAGCTAGATCTACTGTCTCTATTATATTATAACAGACCAGCTAGATCTACTGTCTCTAATATATTATGACAGACCAGCTAGATCTACTGTCTCTATTATATAATGACAGACCAGCTATATCTACAGTCTCTATTATATTATAACAGACCAGCTAGATCCACTGTCTATTATATTATGAAGGACCAGCTAGATCTACTGTCTCCATTATATTTTGACAGACCAGCTAGATATACAGTCTCTATTATATTATAACAGACCAGCTAGATCCACTGTCTATTATATTATGAAGGACCAGCTAGATCTACTGTCTCTATTATATTATGACAGACCAGCTAGATCTACAGTCTCTATTATATTATGACAGACCAGCTAGATCTACTGTCTCTATTATATTATGAAGGACCAGCTAGATCTACTGTCTCTATTATATTATAACAGACCAGCTAGATATACTGTCTCTATGTCTCTATTATATTATGACAGACCAGCTAGATCTACTATCTCTATTATACTATGACAGACCAGCTAGATCTAATGTCTCTATTATATTATGACAGACAAGCTGGATCTACTGTCTCTATTATATTATGACAGACCAGCTAGATATACTGTCTCTATCATATTATGATAGACCAGCTAGATCTACTGTCTCTATTATATTATGACAGACCAGCTAGATTTACTGTCTCTATTACATTATGACAGACCAGCTAGATCTACAGTCTCTATTATATTATGACAGACCAGCTAGATCTACTGTCTCTATTATATTATGACAGACCAGCTAGATCTAATGTCTCTATTATATTATGACAGACCAGCTAGATATACTGTCTCTATCATATTATGACAGACCAGCTAGATCTACTGTCGCTATTATATAATGACAGACCAGCTAGATCTACTGTCTCTAATATATTATGACAGACCAGCTAGATCTACTGTCTCTATTATAATATGACAGACCAGCAATAAATAATCTCTCTATTATATTAATGACAGACCAGCTAGATCTACAGTCTCTATTATATTTTGACAGACCAGCTAGATCTACTGTCTCTAATATATTATGACAGACCAGCTAGATCTACTGTCTCTATTATAATATGACAGACCAGCTAGATCTACAGTCTCTATTATATTATGACAGACCAGCTAGAAATACTGTCTCTATCATATTATGATAGACCAGCTAGATCTACTGTCTCTATTATATTATGACAGACCAGCTAGATTTACTGTCTCTATTACATTATGACAGACCAGCTAGATCTACAGTTTCTATTATATTATGACAGACCAGCTAGATCTACTGTCTCTATTATATTATGAAGGACCAGCTAGATCTACTGTCTCTATTATATTATAACAGACCAGCTAGATCTACTGTCTCTATTATATTATGACAGACCAGCTAGATCTTCTTTCTCTATTATAATATGACAGACCAGCAAGAACTACTCTCTCTAATATATTATGACAGACCAGCTAGATCTACTGTCTCTATTATAATATGACAGACCAGCAATAAATAATCTCTCTATTATATTAATGACAGACCAGCTAGATCTACTGTCTCTATTATATTGATGACAGACCCGCTAGATCTACTGTCTCTATTATATTAATGACAGACCAGCTAGATCTACTGTCTTTATTATATTAATGACAGACCAGCTAGATCTACTGTCTCTATTATATTATGACAGACCAGCTAGATCTACAGTCTCTATTATATTATGACAGACCAGCTAGATCTACTGTCTCTATTATATTATGAAGGACCAGCTAGATCTACTGTCTCTATTATATTATAACAGACCAGCTAGATCTACTGTCTCTATGTCTCTATTATATTATGACAGACCAGCTAGATCTTCTTTCTCTATTATAATATGACAGACCAGCAATAACTACTCTCTCTATTATATTAATGACAGACCAGCTATATCTACTGTCTCTTTTATATTATGACAGACCAGCTAGATCTATTGTCTCTATTATATTATGACAGACCAGCAAGAACTACTCTCTCTATTATATTAATGACAGACCAGCTATATCTACTGTCTCTTTTATATTATGACAGACCAGCTAGATCTATTGTCTCTATTATATTATGATGGACCAGCTAGATCTACTGTCTCTATTATATTAGGACAGACCAGCTAGATTTACTGTCTCTATTACATTATGACAGACCAGCTAGATCTACTGTCTCTTTTATATTATGACAGACCAGCTAGATCTATTGTCTCTATTACATTATGACAGACCAGCTAGATCTACAGTCTCTATTATATTATGACAGACCAGCTAGATCTACTGTCTCTATTATATTATGACAGACCAGCTAGATCTACTGTCTCTATTATATTATGACAGACCAGCTAGATATACTGTCTCTATTATACTATGACAGACCAGCTAGATCTACTGTCTCTATTATATTATGACAGACCAGCTAGATATACTGTCTCTATCATATTATGACAGACCAGCTAAATCTACTGTCTCTATTATATTATGACAGACCAGCTAGATCTACTGTCTCTATTATATTATGACAGACCAGCTGGATCTACTGTCTCTATTATATTATGACAGACCAGCTAGATCTACTGTCTCTATTACAACATGACAGACCAGCTAGATCTACTGTCTCTAATATATTATGACAGACCAGCTTGATCTACTGTCTCTATTACAATATGACAGACCCGCTCTATCTACTGTCTCTAATATATTATGACCGACAAGTTAGATCTACTTTCTCTATTATATTATAACAGACGAGCTAGATCTACTGTCTCTATTATATTATGACAGACCAGCTAGAACTACTGTCTCTATTATTTTGTGACAGACGAGCTATATCTACTGTCTCTATTATATTATGACAGACCAGCTAGATATACTGTCTCTATCATATTATGACAGACCAGCTAAATCTACTGTCGCTATTATATAATGACAGACCAGCTAGATCTACTGTCTCTATTATATTATGACAGACCAGCTGGATCTACTTTCTCTATTATATTATAACAGACGAGCTAGATCTACTGTCTCTATTATATTATGACAGACCAGCTAGAACTACTGTCTCTATTATTTTGTGACAGACCAGCTAGATATACTGTCTCTATTGTATTATGACAGACCAGCTAGATCTACTGTCTCTATTATATTATAACAGACCAGCTAGATCTACTGTCTCTATTATATTATGACAGACCAGCTAGATCTACTGTCTCTATTATATTATGACAGACCAGCTAGATCTACTGTCTCTATTATATTATGACAGACCAGCTAGATCTACTGTCTCTATTATATTTTGACAGACCAGCTAGATATACTGTCTCTATTATATTATAACAGACCAGCTAGATCCACTGTCTATTATATTATGAAGGACCAGCTAGATCTACTGTCTCTATTATATTATGAAGGACAAGCTAGATCTACTGTCTCTATAATATTATGACAGACAAGCTAGATCTACTATCTCTATTATATTTTGACAGACCAGCTAGATATACAGTCTCTATTATATTATAACAGACCAGCTAGATCCACTGTCTATTATATTATGAAGGACCAGCTAGATCTACTGTCTCTATTATATTATGAAGGACAAGCTAGATCTAATGTCTCTATTATATTATGACAGACCAGCCTGATCTACTGTCTCTATTATATTATGACAGACCAGCTAGATCTACTGTCTCTATTATATTATGACAGACCAGCTAGATCTACTGTCTCTATTATATTATGACAGACCAGCTAGATCTACTGTCTCTATTATATTATGACAGACCAGCTAGATCTACTGTCTCTATTATATTATAACAGACCAGCTAGATCTACTGTCTCTGTCTCTATTATTTTATGACAGACCAGCTAGATCTTCCTTCTCTATTATAATATGACAGACCAGGAAGAACTACTCTCTCTATTATATTTTTACAGACCAGCTAGATCTACAGTCTCTATTATATTTTTACAGACCAGCTAGATCTACTTTCTCTAATATATTATGACAGACCAGCTAGATCTACTTTCTCTAATATATTATGACAGACCAGCTAGATCTACTGTCTCTATTAAAATATGAACAGACCAGCAATAAATAATCTATCTATTATATTAATGACAGACCAGCTAGATCTACTGTCTCTATTATATTAATGACAGACCAGCTAGATCTACTGTCTCTATTATATTATGACAGACCAGCTAGATCTACAGTCTCTATTATATTATAACAGACCAGCTAGATCTAATGTCTCTATTATATTATGACAGACCAGCTAGATCTACTGTCTCTATTATATTAATGACAGACCAGCTAGATCTACTGTCTCTATTATATTATGACAGACCAACTAGATCTACTGTCTCTATTATATTATTACAGACCAGCTAGATTTACTGTCTCTATTACATTATGACAGACCAGCTAGATCTACTGTCTCTATTATATTATGACAGACCAGCTAGATCTACAGTCTCTATTATATTATGACAGACCAGCTAGATCTACTGTCTCTATTATATTATGACAGACCAGCTAGATCTAATGTCTCTATTATATTATGACAGACCAGCTGGATCTACTGTCTCTATTATATTATGACAGACCAGCTAGATCTACTGTCTCTATTATATTATGACAGACCAGCTAGATCTACTGTCTCTATTATATTATGACAGACCAGCTAGATCTACTGTCTCTATTATTTTATGACAGACCAGCTAGATATCTACTGTCTCTATTATATTATGAAAGACCAGCTAGATCTACTGTCTCTATTATATTATGACAGACCAGCTAGATCTACTGTCTCTATTATATTATGAAGACCAGCTAGATCTACTGTCTCTATTATATTATGACAGACCAGCTAGATCTACTGTCTCTATTATATTATGACAGACCAGCTAGATCTATTGGCTCCATTATATTATGACAGACCAGCTAAATCTACTGTCTCCATTATATAATGACAGACCAGCTAGATCTACTGTCTCTATTATATTATGACAGACCAGCTAGATCTACTGTCTCTATTATATTATGACAGACCAGCTAGATCTACTGTCTCTATTACAATATGACAGACCAGCTAGATCTACTGTCTTTATTATATTATGACAGACCAGCTAGATCTACTGTCTCTAATATATTATGACCGACAAGTTAGATCTACTTTCTCTATTATATTACAACAGACGAGCTAGATCTACTGTCTCTATTATATTATGACAGACCAGCTAGATCTACTGTCTCTATTATTTTGTGACAGACCAGCTATATCTACTGTCTCTATTATATTATGACAGACCAGCTAGATCTACTGTCTCTATTATTTATGACAGACCAGCTAGATCTACTGTCTCTATTATATTATGAAAGACCAGCTAGATCTACTGTCTCTATTATATTATGACAGACCAGCTAGATCTACTGTATCTATTATATTATGAAGGACCAGCTAGATCTACTGTCTCTATTATATTATGACAGACCAGTTAGATCTACTGTCTCTATTATATTATGACAGACCAGCTAGATCTACTGTCTCTATTATATTATGACAGACCAGTTAGATCTACTGTCTCTATTATATTATGACAGACCAGCTGGATCTACTGTCTCTATTATATTATGACAGACCAGCTAGATCTACTGTCTCTATTACAATATGACAGACCAGCTAGATCTACTGTCTCTATTATATTATGACAGACCAGCTAGATCTACTGTCTCTATTATATTATGACAGACAAGCTAGATCTACTGTCTCTATTATATTTTGACAGACCAGCTAGATATACAGTCTCTATTATATTATAACAGACCAGCTAGATCCACTGTCTATTATATTGTGAAGGACCAGCTAGATCTACTGTCTCTATTATATTATGACAGACCAGCTAGATCTACTGTCTCTATTATATTATGACAGGCTTGTTAGATCCACTGTCTCTATTATATTATGAAGGACCAGCTAGATCTACTGTCTCTATTATATTATGACAGACCAGCCTGATCTACTGTCTCTATTATATTATGACAGACCAGCTAGATCTACTGTCTCTATTATATTATGACAGACCAGCTAGATCTACTGTCTCTATTATATTATGACAGACCAGCTAGATCTACTGTCTCTATTATATTATGACAGACCAGCTAGATCTACTGTCTCTATTATATTATAACGGACCAGCTAGATCTACTGTCTCTGTCTCTATTATTTTATGACAGACCAGCTAGATCTTCCTTCTCTATTATAATAAGACAGACCAGGAAGAACTACTCTCTCTATTATATTAATGACAGACCAGTTAGATCTACAGTCTCTATTATATTTTTACAGACCAGCTAGATCTACTTTCTCTAATATATTATGACAGACCAGCTAGATCTACTGTCTCTATTAAAATATGACAGACCAGCAATAAATAATCTATCTATTATATTAATGACAGACCAGCTAGATCTACTGTCTCTATTATATTATGACAGACCAGGTAGATCTACTGTCTCTATTATATTATAAAGGACCAGCTAGATCTACTGTCTTTAATATATTATGACAGACCAGCTAGATCTACTGTCTCTATTATATTATTACAGACCAGCTAGATCTAATGTCTCTATTATATTATGACAGACCAGCTGGATCTACTGTCTCTATTATATTATGACAGACCAGCTAGATATACTGTCTCTATCATATTATGACAGACCAGCTAAATCTACTGTCGCTATTATATAATGACAGACCAGCTAGATCTACTGTCTCTATTATATTATGACAGACCAGCTGGATCTACTGTCTCTATTATATTATGACAGACCAGCTAGATCTACTGTCTCTATTACAATATGACAGACCAGCTAGATCTACTGTGTCTAATATATTATGACAGACCAGCTTGATCTACTGTCTCTATTACAATATGACAGACCCGCTCTATCTACTGTCTCTATTATATTATGACAGACCAGCTAGAACTACTGTCTCTATTATTTTGTGACAGACGAGCTATATCTACTGTCTCTATTATATTATGAAAGTCCAGCTAGATCTACTGTCTCTATTATATTATGACAGACCAGCTAGATCTACTGTATCTATTATATTATGAAGGACCAGCTAGATCTAATGTCTCTATTATATTATGACAGACCAGCTGGATCTACTGTCTCTATTATATTATGACAGACCAGCTAGATATATTGTCTCTATCATATTATGACAGACCAGCTAAATCTACTGTCGCTATTATATAATGACAGACCAGCTAGATCTACTGTCTCTATTATATTATGACAGACCAGCTGGACCTACTGTCTCTATTATATTATGACAGACCAGCTAGATCTACTGTCTCTATTACAATATGACAGACCAGCTAGATCTACTGTCTTTAATATATTATGACAGACCAGCTAGATCTACTGTCTCTAATATATTATGACCGACAAGTTAGATCTACTTTCTCTATTATATTATAACAGACGAGCTAGATCTACTGTCTCTATTATATTATGACAGACCAGCTAGAACTACTGTCTCTATTATTTTGTGACAGACGAGCTATATCTACTGTCTCTATTATATTATGACAGACCAGCTAGAACTACTGTCTCTATTATTTTGTGACAGACGAGCTATATCTACTGTCTCTATTATATTATGAAAGTCCAGCTAGATCTACTGTCTCTATTATATTATGACAGACCAGCTAGATCTACTGTATCTATTATATTATGAAGGACCAGCTAGATCTACTGTCTCTATTATATTATGACAGACCAGTTAGATCTACTGTCTCTATTATATTATGACAGACCAGCTAGATCTACTGTCTCTATTATATTATGACAGACCAGTTAGATCTACTGTCTCTATTATATTATGACAGACCAGCTGGATCTACTGTCTCTATTATATTATGACAGACCAGCTAGATCTACTGTCTCTATTACAATATGACAGACCAGCTAGATCTACTGTCTCTAATATATTATGACAGACCAGCTAGATCTACTGTCTCTATTGTATTATGACAGACCTGCTAGATCTACTGTCTCTATTATATTATAACAGACCAGCTAGATCTACTGTCTCTAATATATTATGACAGACCAGCTAGATCTACTGTCTCTAATATATTATGACAGACCAGCTAGATCTACTGTCTCTATTATATTATGACAGACCAGCTAGATCTACTGTCTCTATTATATTTTGACAGACCAGCTAGATATACAGTCTCTATTATATTATAACAGACCAGCTAGATCCACTGTCTATTATATTATGACAGACCAGCTAGATCTACTGTCTCTATTATATTATGACAGACCAGCTAGATCTACTGTCTCTATTATATTATGACAGGCCAGTTAGATCCACTGTCTCTATTATATTATGAAGGACCAGCTAGATCTACTGTCTCTATTATATTATGACAGACCAGCCTGATCTACTGTCTCTATTATATTATGACAGACCAGCTAGATCTACTGTCTCTATTATATTATGACAGACCAGCTAGATCTACTGTCTCTATTATATTATGACAGACCAGCTAGATCTACTGTCTCTATTATATTATGACAGACCAGCTAGATCTACTGTCTCTATTATATTATAACAGACCAGCTAGATGTACTGTCTCTGTCTTTATTATTTTATGACAGACCAGCTAGATCTACTTCTCTATTATAATAAGACAGACCAGGAAGAACTACTCTCTCTATTATATTAATGACAGACCAGTTAGATCTACAGTCTCTATTATATTTTTACAGACCAGCTAGATCTACTTTCTCTAATATATTATGACAGACCAGCTAGATCTACTGTCTCTATTAAAATATGACAGACCAGCAATAAATAATCTATCTATTATATTAATGACAGACCAGCTAGATCTACTGTCTCTATTATATTATGACAGACCAGGTAGATCTACTGTCTCTATTATATTATAAAGGACCAGCTAGATCTACTGTCTTTAATATATTATGACAGACCAGCTAGATCTACTGTCTCTATTATATTATTACAGACCAGCTAGATTTACTGTCTCTATTATATTATGACAGACCAGCTAGATCTACTGTCTCTATTATATTATGACAGACCAGCTAGATCTACTGTCTCTATTATATTATGACAGACCAGCTAGATATACTGTCTCTATTATACTATGACAGACCAGCTAGATCTACTGTCTCTATTATACTATTACAGACCAGCTAGATCTAATGTCTCTATTATATTATGACAGACCAGCTGGATCTACTGTCTCTATTATATTATGACAGACCAGCTAGATATACTGTCTCTATCATATTATGACAGACCAGCTAAATCTACTGTCGCTATTATATAATGACAGACCAGCTAGATCTACTGTCTCTATTATATTATGACAGACCAGCTGGATCTACTGTCTCTATTATATTATGACAGACCAGCTAGATCTACTGTCTCTATTACAATATGACAGACCAGCTAGATCTACTGTGTCTAATATATTATGACAGACCAGCTTGATCTACTGTCTCTATTAATATGACAGACCAGCTAGATCTACTGTCTCTAATATATTATGACCGACAAGTTAGATCTACTTTCTCTATTATATTATAACAGACGAGCTAGATCTACTGTCTCTATTATATTATGACAGACCAGCTAGAACTACTGTCTCTATTATTTTATGACAGACCAGCTAGATCTACTGTCTCTATTATATTATGACAGACCAGCTAGATATACTGTCTCTATCATATTATGACAGACCAGCTAAATCTACTGTCGCTATTATATAATGACAGACCAGCTAGATCTACTGTCTCTATTATATTATGACAGACCAGCTGGATCTACTGTCTCTATTATATTATGACAGACCAGCTAGATCTACTGTCTCTATTACAATATGACAGACCAGCTAGATCTACTGTCTCTAATATATTATGACAGACCAGCTTGATCTACTGTCTCTATTACAATATGACAGACCCGCTCTATCTACTGTCTCTAATATATTATGACCGACAAGTTAGATCTACTTTCTCTATTATATTATAACAGACGAGCTAGATCTACTGTCTCTATTATATTATGACAGACCAGCTAGAACTACTGTCTCTATTATTTTGTGACAGACGAGCTAGATCTACGGTCTCTATTATATTATGACAGACCAGTTAGATCTACTGTCTCTATTATATTATGACAGACCAGCTAGATCTAAAGTCTCTATTATATTTTGACAGACCAGCTAGATCTACTGTCTCTAATACATTATGACAGACCAGCTAGATCTACAGTCTCTATTATATTATGAAGGACCAGCTAGATCTACGGTCTCTATTATATTATGACAGACCAGTTAGATCTACTGTCTCTATTATATTATGACAGACCAGCTAGATCTACTGTATCTATTATATTATGAAGGACCAGCTAGATCTACGGTCTCTATTATATTATGACAGACCAGTTAGATCTACTGTCTCTATTATATTATGACAGACCAGCTAGATCTACAGTCTCTATTATATTTTGACAGACCAGCTAGATCTACTGTCTCTAATACATTATGACAGACCAGCTAGATCTACAGTCTCTATTATATTTTGACAGACCAGCTAGATCTACAGTCTCTATTATATTATAACAGACCATCTAGACCCTTTCTTTCTAAAATTATCTGCCGAAATTGTTGCCACCCCTATTACTAGCCTGTTCAACCTCTCTTTCTTGTCATCTGAGATTCCCAAAGATTGGAAAGCAGCTGCGGTCATCCCCCTCTTCAAAGGGGGGGACACTCTTGACCCAAACTGCTACAGACCTATATCTATCCTACCATGCCTTTCTAAGGTCTTCGAAAGCCAAGTCAACAAACAGATTACCGACCATTTCGAATCTCACCATACCTTCTCTGCTATGCAATCTGGTTTCAGAGCTGGTCATGGGTGCACCTCAGCCACGCTCAAGGTCCTAAACGATATCTTAACCGCCATCGATAAGAAACATTACTGTGCAGCCGTATTCATTGATCTGGCCAAGGCTTTCGACTCTGTCAACCACCACATCCTTATCGGCAGACTCGACAGCCTTGGTTTCTCAAATGATTGCCTCGCCTGGTTCACCAACTACTTCTCTGATAGAGTTCAGTGTGTCAAATCGGAGGGTCTGCTGTCCGGACCTCTGGCAGTCTCTATGGGGGTGCCACAGGGTTCAATTCTTGGACCGACTCTCTTCTCTGTATACATCAATGATGTTGCTCTTGCTGCTGGTGAGTCTCTGATCCACCTCTACGCAGACGACACCATCCTGTATACTTCCGGCCCTTCTTTGGACACTGTGTTAACAACCCTCCAGGCAAGCTTCAATGCCATACAACTCTCCTTCCGTGGCCTCCAATTGCTCTTAAATACAAGTAAAACTAAATGCATGCTCTTCAACCGATCGCTACCTGCACCTACCCGCCTGTCCAACATCACTACTCTGGACGGCTCTGACTTAGAATACGTGGACAACTACAAATACTTAGGTGTCTGGTTAGACTGTAAACTCTCCTTCCAGACCCATATCAAACATCTCCAATCCAAAGTTAAATCTAGAATTGGCTTCCTATTTCGCAACAAAGCATCCTTCACTCATGCTGCCAAACATACCCTTGTAAATTGACCATCCTACCAATCCTCGACTTTGGCGATGTCATTTACAAAATAGCCTCCAATACCCTACTCAACAAATTGGATGCAGTCTATCACAGTGCTATCCGTTTTGTCACCAAAGCCCCATATACTACCCACCATTGCGACCTGTACGCTCTCGTTGGCTGGCCCTCGCTTCATACTCGTCGCCAAACCCACTGGCTCCATGTCATCTACAAGACCCTGCTAGGTAAAGTCCCCCTTATCTCAGCTCGCTGGTCACCATAGCATCTCCCACCTGTAGCACACGCTCCAGCAGGTATATCTCTCTAGTCACCCCCAAAACCAATTCTTTCTTTGGCCGCCTCTCCTTCCAGTTCTCTGCTGCCAATGACTGGGAACGAACTACAAAAATCTCTTAAATTGGAAACACTTATCTCCCTCACTAGCTTTAAACACCAACTGTCAGAGCATCTTACAGATTACTGCACCTGTACATAGCCCACCTATAATTTAGCCCAAACAACTACCTCTTTCCTAACTGTATTTAATTTATTTATTTATTTTGCTCCTTTGCACCCCATTATTTTTATTTCTACTTTGCACATTCTTCCATTGCAATACTACCATTCCAGTGTTTTACTTGCTATATTGTATTTACTTTGCCACCATGGCCTTTTTTGCCTTTACCTCCCTTCTCACCTAATTTGCTCACATTGTATATAGACTTGTTTTTTTTTTACTGTATTATTGACTGTATGTTTGTTTTTACTCCATGTGTAACTCTGTGTCGTTGTATGTGTCGAACTGCTTTGCTTTATCTTGGCCAGGTCGCAATTGTAAATGAGAACTTGTTCTCAACTTGCTTACCTGGTTAAATAAAGGTGAAATAAAAAATAAATAAATAAAAAAATCTACTGTCTCTATTATATTATGAAGGACCAGCTAGATCTACTGTCTCTATTATATTATGACAGACAAGTTAGATCTACTGTCTCTATTATATTATGAAAGACCAGCTAGATCTACTGTCTCTAATATATTATGACAGACCAGCTATATCTACTGTCTCTAATATATTATGACAGCCCAGCTAGATCTACTGTCTCTATTATATTATGACAGACAAGCTAGATCTACTGTCTCTATTATATTATAACAGACCAGCTAGATCTACTGTCTCTAATATATTATGACAGACCAGCTAGATCTACTGTCTCTAATATATTATGACAGCCCAGCTAGATCTACTGTCTCTATTATATTTTGACTGACCAGCTAGATCTTCTGTCTTAAATACATTTACATTTTACATTTAAGTCATTTAGCAGACGCTCTTATCCAGAGCGACTTACAAATTGGTGCTTTCACCTTATGACATCCAGTGGAACAGCCACTTTACAATAGTGCATCTAGGTCTTTTAAAGGGGGTGAGAAGGATTACTTTATCCTATCCTAGGTATTCCTTGAAGAGGTGGGGTTTCAGGTGTCTCCGGAAGGTGGTGATTGACTCCGCTGTCCTGGCGTCGTGAGGGAGTTTGTTCCACCATTGGGGGGCCAGAGCAGCGAACAGTTTTGACTGGGCTGAGCGGGAACTGTACTTCCTCAGTGGTAGGGAGGTGAGCAGGCCAGAGGTGGATGAACGCAGTGCCCTTGTTTGGGTGTAGGGCCTGATCAGAGCCTGGAGGTACTGAGGTGCCGTTCCCCTCACAGCTCCGTAGGCAAGCACCATGGTCTTGTAGCGGATGCGAGCTTCAACTGGAAGCCAGTGGAGAGAGCGGAGGAGCGGGGTGACGTGAGAGAACTTGGGAAGGTTGAACACCAGACGGGCTGCGGCGTTCTGGATGAGTTGTAGGGTTTAATGGCACAGGCAGGGAGCCCAGCCAACAGCGAGTTGCAGTAATCCAGACGGGAGATGACAAGTGCCTGGATTAGGACCTGCGCCGCTTCCTGTGTGAGGCAGGGTAGACTCTGCGGATGTTGTAGAGCATGAACCTACAGGAACGGGCCACCGCCTTGATGTTATTTGAGAACGACAGGGTGTTGTCCAGGATCACGCCAAGGTTCTTAGCGCTCTGGGACGAGGACACAATGGAGTTGTCAACCGTGATGGCGAGATCATGGAACGGGCAGTCCTTCCCCGGGAGGAAGAGCAGCTCCGTCTTGCCGAGGTTCAGCTTGAGGTGATGATCCGTCATCCACACTGATATGTCTGCCAGACATGCAGAGATGCGATTCGCCACCTGTCAGAAGGGGGAAAGGAGAAGATTAATTGTGTGTCGTCTGCATAGCAATGATAGGAGAGACCATGTGAGGTTATGACAGAGCCAAGTGACTTGGTGTATAGCGAGAATAGGAGAGGGCCTAGAACAGAGCCCTGGGGACACCAGTGGTGAGAGCACGTGGTGAGGAGACGGATTCTCGCCACGCCACCTGGTAGGAGCGACCTGTCAGGTAGGACGCAATCCAAGCGTGGGCCGCTAGATCCGGAGATGCCCAACTCGGAGAGGGTGGAGAGGAGGATCTGATGGTTCACAGTATCGAAGGCAGCCGATAGGTCTAGAAGGATGAGAGCAGAGGAGAGAGAGTTAGCTTTAGCAGTGCGGAGCGCCTCCGTGATACAGAGAAGAGCAGTCTCAGTTGAATGACTAGTCTTGAAACCTGACTGATTTGGATCAAGAAGGTCATTCTGAGAGAGATATTATGGAGAGCTGGCCAAGGACGGCACGTTCAAGAGTTTTGGAGAGAATAGAAAGAAGGGATACTGGTCTGTAGTTGTTGACATCGGAGGGATCGAGTGTAGGTTTTTTCAGAAGGGGTGCAACTCTCGCTCTCTTGAAGACGGGAGGGGACGTAGCCAGCGGTCAGGGATGAGTTGATGAGCGAGGTGAGGTAAGGGAGAAGGTCACCGGAGATGGTCTGGAGAAGAGAGGAGGGGATAGGTCAAGCGGGCAGGTTGTTGGGCGGCCGGCCGTCACAAGACGCGAGATGTCATCTGGAGAGAGAGGGGAGAAAGAGGTCAGAGCACAGGGTAGGGCAGTGTGAGCAGAACCAGCGGTGTCGTTTGACTTAGCAAACGAGGATCGGATGTCGTCGACCTTCTTTTCAAAATGGTTGACAGAAGTCATCTGCAGAGAGGGAGGAGGGGGAGGGGAGGAGGATTCAAGAGGGAGGAGAAGGTGGCAAAGAGCTTCCTAGGGTTAGAGGCAGATGCTTGGAATTTAGAGTGGTAGAAAGTGGCTTTAGCAGCAGAGACAGAGGAGGAAAATGTAGAGAGGAGGGAGTGAAAGGATGCCAGGTCCGCAGGGAGGCGAGTTTTCCTCCATTTCCGCTCGGCTGCCCGGAGCCCTGTTCTGTGAGCTCGCAATGAGTCGTCCCGAGCCACGGAGCGGGAGGGGAGGACCGAGCCGGCCTGGAGGATAGGGGACATAGAGAGTCAAAGGATGCAGAAAGGGAGGAGAGGAGGGTTGAGGAGGCAGAATCAGGAGATAGGTTGGAGAAGGTTTGAGCAGAGGGAAGAGATGGAAGAGGAGAGAGTAGCGGGGGAGAGACCAGCGAAGGTTGGGACGGCGCGATACCATCCGAGTAGGGGCAGTGTGGGAAGTGTTGGATGAGAGCGAGAGGGAAAAGGATACAAGGTAGTGGTCGGAGACTTGGAGGGGAGTTGCAATGAGGTTAGTGGAGGAACAGCATCTAGTAAAGATGAGGTCGAGCGTATTGCCTGCCTTGTGAGTAGGGGGGAAGGTGAGAGGGTGAGGTCAAAGAGGAGAGGAGTGGAAAGAAGGAGGCAGAGAGGAATGAGTCAAAGATAGACGTGGGGAGGTTAAAGTCGCCCAGAACTGTGAGAGGTGAGCTGTCCTCAGGAAAGGAGCTTATCAAGGCATCAAGCTCATTGATGAACTCTCCGAGGAACCTGGAGGCGATAAATGATAAGGATGTTAAGCTTGAAAGGGCTGGTAACTGTGACAGCATGGAATTCAAAGGAGGCGATAGACAGATGGGTAAGGGGAGAAAGAGAGAATGACCACTTGGGAGAGATGAGGATCCCGGTGCCACCACCCCGCTGACCAGAAGCTCTCGGGGTGTGCGAGAGCACGTGGGCGGACGAAGAGAGAGCAGTAGGAGTAGCGGTGTTGTCTGTGGTGATCCATGTTTCCGTCAGAGCCAAGAAGTCGAGGGACTGGAGGGAGGCATAGGCTGAGATGAACTCTGCCTTGTTGGCCGCAGATCGGCAGTTCCAGAGGCTACCGGAGACCTGGAACTCCACGTGGGTCGTGCGCGCTGGGACCACCAGATTAGGGTGGCCGCGGCCATGCGGTGTGGAGCGTTTGTATGGTCTGTGCAGAGAGGAGAGAACAGGGATAGACAGACACATAGTTGACAGGCTAGAGAAGAGGCTACGCTAATGCAGAGGAGATTGGAATGACAAGTGGACTACACGTCTCGAATGTTCAGAAAGTTAAGCTTACGTAGCAAGAATCTAATTGACTAAAATGATTAAAATGATACAGTACTGCTGAGGTAGGCTAGCTGCGTTGTTGACACTACCGTAATCATGTCGTTCCGTTGAGTGTGAAGTTTCTACAATGCTGCTTTTCGGGGGCTAGCTGGCTAGCTAGCAGTGTTGGTTACGTTCGTTGCGTTAGGAGAACGACAATAGCTGGCTAGCTAACCTAGAAAATCGCTCTAGACTACACAATTATCTTTGAAACAAAAGACGGCTATGTAGCTGGCTATGTAGCTCTACGATCAAACAAATCACACCGTTGGGACTGTAATGAAATGAAATGAAAATATGATACTACCTGTGGAGCGAGCGGAATGACAGACCGGAATGCGAAAGTTCTATTCAGTAGACGTTGGCTGGCTATTGGCTAGCTAGGAGTGTCTCCTACGTTAAGGACGACAAAATAGCTGGCTAGCTAACCTCGGTAAATTAAGATAATCACTCTAAGACTACACACTCTAACTACACAATTATCTTGGATACGAAGACAGCAAAGACAACTATGTAGCTAGCTAACACTACACTAATCAAGTCGTTCAGTTGAGTGTGATAGTTACTATAGTGCTACGGTAGACGGTGAACGTGTTGGGCAGATAGGAGACGACGAAATACGATAATTACGCAATTATCTTTGATACAACGACGACTATGTAGCTAGCTAAGAAGAAATTGCTAAGATTAGACAAATCAGACCGTTGTAGCTAGATCTACTGTCTCTATTATATTATGACAGACCAGCTAGATCTACTGTATCTATTATATTATGAAGGACCAGCTAGATCTACTGTCTCTATTATATTATGACAGACCAGTTAGATCTACTGTCTCTATTATATTATGACAGACCAGCTAGATGTACTGTCTCTATTATATTATGACATACCAGTTAGATCTACTGTCTCTATTATATTATGACAGACCAGCTAGATCTACTGTATCTATTATATTATGAAGGACTAGCTAGATCTACTGTCTCTATTATATTATGACAGACCAGTTAGATCTACTGTCTCTATTATATTATGACAGACCAGCTAGATCTACTGTCTCTATTATATTATGACAGACCATCTAGATCTACTGTCTCTATTACAATATGACAGACCAGCTAGATCTACTGTCTCTAATATATTATGACAGACCAGCTTGATCTACTGTCTCTATTACAATATGACAGACAAGCTAGATCTACTGTCTCTAATATATTATGACAGACCAGCTTGATCTACTGTCTCTATTACAATATGACAGACAAGCTAGATCTACTGTCTCTAATATATTATGACAGACCAGCTAGAACTACTGTCTCTATTATTTTGTGACAGACCAGCTAGATCTACTGTCTACATTATATTATGACAGACCAGCTAGATCTACTGTCTCTATTACAATATGACAGACCAGCTAGATCTACTGTCTCTAATATATTATGACAGACCAGCTAGATCTACTGTCTCTATTGTATTATGACAGACCAGCTAGATCTACTGTCTCTATTATATTATAACAGACCAGCTAGATCTACTGTCTCTAATATATTATGACAGACCAGCTAGATCTACTGTCTCTAATATATTATGACAGCCCAGCTAGATCTACTGTCTCTATTATATTATGACAGACAAGCTAGATCTACTGTCTCTATTATATTTTGACAGACCAGCTAGATATACAGTCTCTATTATATTATAACAGACCAGCTAGATCTACTGTCTATTATATTGTGAAGGACCAGCTAGATCTACTGTCTCTATTATATTATGACAGACCAGCTAGATCTACTGTCTCTATTATATTATGACAGACCATCTAGATCTACTGTCTCTATTACAATATGACAGACCAGCTAGATCTACTGTCTCTATTATATTATGACAGACCAGCTAGATCTACTGTCTCTATTATATTATGACAGACCAGCTAGATCTACTGTCTCTATTACAATATGACAGACCAGCTAGATATACTGTCTCTAATATATTATGACAGACCAGCTAGATCTACTGTCTCTATTATATTATGACAGACCAGCTAGAACTACTGTCTCTATTATTTTGTGACAGACGAGCTATATCTACTGTCTCTATTATATTATGAAAGTCCAGCTAGATCTACTGTCTCTATTATATTATGACAGACCAGCTAGATCTACTGTATCTATTATATTATGAAGGACCAGCTAGATCTACTGTCTCTATTATATTATGACAGACCAGTTAGATCTACTGTCTCTATTATATTATGACAGACCAGCTAGATCTAATGTCTCTATTATATTATGACAGACCAGCTGGATCTACTGTCTCTATTATATTATGACAGACCAGCTAGATATACTGTCTATCATATTATGACAGACCAGCTAGACCAGCTAGATCCAGCTGTCTCTTTTATATTATATAAGAGCAGCTAGATCTACTGTCTCTATTATATTATGACAGACCAGCTAGATCTACTGTCTCTATTATATTATGACAGACCAGCTAGATCTACTGTCTCTATTATATTATGACAGACCAGCTAGATCTACTGTCTCTATTATATTATGACAGACCAGCTAGATCTACTGTCTCTATTATATTATGACAGACCAGCTAGATCTACTGTCTCTATTATATTATGACAGACCAGCTAGATCTACTGTCTCTATTATATTATGACAGACCAGCTAGATCTACTGTCTCTATTATATTATGACAGACCAGCTAGATCTACTGTCTCTATTATATTATGACAGACCAGCTAGATCTACTGTCTCTAATATATTATGACAGACCAGCTAGATCTACTGTCTCTATTATATTATGACAGACCAGCTAGATCTACTGTCTTTATTATATTATGACAGAGCAGCTAGATCTACTGTCTCTATTATATTATGACAGACCAGCTAGATCTACTGTCTCTATTATATTATGACAGACCAGCTAGATCTACTGTCTCTATTATATTATGACAGACCAGCTAGATCTACTGTCTCTATTATATTATGACAGACCAGCTAGATCTACTGTCTCTTTTACAATATGACAGACCAGATAGATCTACTGTTTCTATAATATTATGACAGACCGGCTAGATCTACTGTCTTTATTATATTATGACAGACCAGCTAGATCTATTGTCTCTATTATATTATGACAGACAAGCTAGATCTACTGTCTCTATTATATTATGACAGACCAGCTAGATCTACTGTCTCTATTAAAATATGACAGACCAGCAATAAATAATCTCTCTATTATATTAATGACAGACCAGCTAGATCTACTGTCTCTATTATATTAATGACAGACCAGCTAGATCTACTGTCTCTATTATATTATGACAGACCAGCTAGATCTACTGTCTCTATTATATTATGACAGACCAGCTAGATCTACTGTCTCTATTATATTATGAAGGACCAGCTAGATCTACTGTCTCTATTATATTATAACAGACCAGCTAGATTTACTGTCTCTATTATATTATGACAGACCAGCTAGATCTATTGTCTCTATTATATTATGACAGACCAGCTACATCTACTGTCTCTATTATATTATGACAGACCAGCTAGATTTACTGTCTCTATTACATTATGACAGACCAGCTAGATCTACAGTCTCTATTATATTATGACAGACCAGCTAGATCTACTGTCTCTATTATATTATGACAGACCAGCTAGATCTAATGTCTCTATTATATTATGACAGACCAGCTGGATCTACTGTCTCTATTATATTATGACAGACCAGCTATATATACTGTCTCTATCATATTATGACAGACCAGCTAAATCTACTGTCGCTATTATATAATGACAGACCAGATAGATCTACTGTCTCTATTATATTATGACAGACCAGATAGATCTACTGTCTCTATTATATTATGACAGACCAGCTGGACCTACTGTCTCTATTATATTATGACAGACCATCTAGATCTTCTGTCTCTATTACAATATGACAGACCAGCTAGATCTACTGTCTCTAATATATTATGACAGACCAGCTAGATCTACTGTCTCTATTACAATATGACAGACCAGCTAGATCTACTGTCTTTAATATATTATGACAGACAAGTTAGATCTACTTTCTCTATTATATTATAACAGACGAACTAGATCTACTGTCTCTATTATATTATGACAGACCAGCTAGAACTACTGTCTCTATTATTTTGTGACAGATCAGCTGGATCTACTGTCTCTATTATATTATGACAGACCAGCTAGAACTACTGTCTCTATTATATTATGACAGACCAGCTGGATCTACTGTCTCTATTATATTATGACAGACCAGCTAGATCTACTGTCTCTATTATATTATGACAGACCAGCTAGATCTACTGTCTCTATTACAATATGACAGACCAGCTAGATCTACTGTCTCTATTATATTATGACAGACCAGCTAGATCTACTGTCTCTAATATATTATGACAGACCCGCTAGATCTACTGTCTCTAATATATTATAACCGACAAGTTAGATCTACTTTCTCTATTATATTATAACAGACGAACTAGATCTACTGTCTCTATTATATTATGACAGACCAGCTAGAACTACTGTCTCTATTATTTTGTGACAGACCAGCTATATCTACTGTCTCTATTATATTATGAAGGACCAGCTAGATCTACTGTCTCTATTATATTATGACAGACCAGCTAGATCTACTGTATCTATTATATTATGAAGGACCAGCTAGATCTACTGTCTTTATTATTTTATGTCAGACCAGCTAGATCTACTGTCTCTATTATATTATGAAGGACCAGCTAGATCTACTGTCTCTATTATATTATGACAGACCAGCTAGATCTACTGTCTCTATTATATTATGAAAGACCAGCTAGATCTACTGTCTCTATTATATTATGACAGACCAGCTAGATCTACTGTCTTTTTTATATTATGTCAGAGCAGCTAGATCTACTGTCTCTATTATATTATGACAGACCAGCTTGATCTACTGTCTCTATTATATTATGACAGACCAGCTAGATCTACGGTCTCTATTATATTATGAAGGACCAGCTAGATCTACTGTCTCTATTATATTATGACAGACCAGCTAGATCTACTGTCTTTATTATTTTATGTCAGACTAGCTAGATCTACTGTCTCTATTATATTATGAAGGACCAGCTAGATCTACTGTCTCTATTATATTATGACAGACCAGCTAGATCTACTGTCTCTATTATATTATGAAAGACCAGCTAGATCTACTGTCTCTATTATATTATGACAGACCAGCTAGATCTACTGTCTCTATTATATTATGAAGGACCAGCTAGATCTACTGTCTCTATTATAATATGACAGACCAGTTAGATCTACTGTCTCTATTATATTATGAAGGACCAGCTAGATCTACTCTCTTTATTATTTTATGTCAGACTAGCTAGATCTACTGTCTCTATTATATTATGAAGGACCAGCTAGATCTACTGTCTCTATTATATTATGACAGACCAGCTAGATCTACTGTCTCTATTATATTATGAAAGACCAGCTAGATCTACTGTCTCTATTATATTATGACAGACCAGCCAGATCTACTGTCTTTATTATATTATGTCAGAGCAGCTAGATCTACTGTCTCTATTATATTATGACAGACCAGCTAGATCTACTGTCTCTATTATATTATGACAGACCAGCTAGATCTACTGTCTCTATTATATTATGACAGACCAGCTAGATCTACTGTCTCTATTATATTATGACAGACCAGCTAGATCTACTGTCTCTATTATATTATGAAAGACCAGCTAGATCTACTGTCTCTATTATATTATGACAGACAGAGATCTACTGTCCAGCTAGATCTACTGTCTCTATTATATTATGACAGACCAGCTAGATCTACTGTCTCTATTATATTATGACAGACCAGCTAGATCTACTGTCTCTATTATATTATGACAGACCAGCTAGATCTACTGTCTCTATTATATTATGACAGACCAGCTAGATCTACTGTCTCTATTATATTATGACAAGTTAGACTTTCTCAGCTTGATCTAGATGACAGACCAGCTACTGTCTCTATTATATTATGACAGACCAGCTAGATCTACTGTCTCTATTATATTATGACAGACCAGCTCAGATCTAAGCTGTCTCATTTTATTATAGTTAGACACAACATGGAGTAAAACAAACATACACAGTAGCTATATCTACTGTCTCTATTATTTTATGTCAGACCAGCTAGATCTACTGTCTCTATTATATTATGACAGACCAGCTAGATCTACTGTCTCTTTTACAACATGACAGACCAGCTAGATCTACTGTCTCTATAATATTATGACAGACCAGCTAGATCTACTGTCTCTATTATATTATGACAGACCAGCTATATCTACTGTCTCTATTATTTTATGTCAGACCAGCTAGATATACTGTCTCTATTATGATATGACAGACCAGCTAGATCTACTGTCTCTATTATATTATGAAAGTCTAGCTAGATCTACTGTCTCTATTATATTATGACAGACCAGTTAGATCTACTGTCTCTATTATATTATGAAGGACCAGCTAGATCTACTGTCTTTATTATTTTATGTCAGACCAGCTAGATCTACTGTCTCTATTATATTATGAAGGACCAGCTAGATCTACTGTCTCTATTATATTATGACAGACCAGCTAGATCTACTGTCTCTATTATATTATGAAAGACCAGCTAGATCTACTGTCTCTATTATATTATGACAGACCAGCTAGATCTACTGTCTTTATTATATTATGTCAGAGCAGCTAGATCTACTGTCTCTATTATATTATGACAGACCAGCTTGATCTACTGTCTCTATTATATTATGACAGACCAGCTAGATCTACGGTCTCTATTATATTATGAAGGACCAGCTAGATCTACTGTCTCTATTATATTATGACAGACCAGCTAGATCTACTGTCTTTTTTACAATATGACAGACCAGCTAGATCTACTGTCTCTATTATATTATAACAGATGAACTAGATCTACTGTCTCTATTATATTATGACAGACCAGCTAGAACTACTGTCTCTATTATATTATGAAGGACCAGCTAGATCTACTGTCTCTATTATATTATGACAGACCAGCTAGATCTACTGTCTCTATTATATTATAACAGACGAACTAGATCTACTGTCTCTAATATATTATGACAGACCCGCTAGATCTACTGTCTCTAATATATTATAACCGACAAGTTAGATCTACTTTTTCTATTATATTATAACAGACGAGCTAGATCTACTGTCTCTATTATATTATGACAGACCAGCTAGATCTACTGTCACTATTATATAATGACAGACCAGCTAGATCTACTGTCTCTATTATTTTGTGACAGACCAGCTATATCTACTGTCTCTATTATTTTATGAAGGACCAGCTAGATCTACTGTCTCTATTATATTATGACAGACCGGCTAGATCTACTGTCTTTATTATATTATGACAGACCAGCTAGATCTATTGTCTCTATTATATTATGACAGACTAGCTAGATCTACTGTCTCTATTATATTTTGACAGACCAGCTAGATCTACAGTCTCTATTATATTATAACAGACCAGCTAGAACTATTGTCTCTATTATATTATGAAGGACCAGCTAGATCTACTGTCTCTATTATATTATGACAGACCAGCTAGATCTACTGTCTCTATTATATTATGACAGACCAGCTAGATCTACTGTCTTTATTATATTATGACAGACCAGCTAGATCTATTGTCTCTATTATATTATGACAGACAAGCTAGATCTACTGTCTCTATTATATTTTGACAGACAAGCTAGATCTACTGTCTCTATTATATTATGACAGACCAGCTAGATCTACTGTCTCTTTTACAACATGACAGACCAGCTAGATCTACTGTCTCTATAATATTATGACAGACCAGCTAGATCTACTGTCTCTATTGTATTATGTCAGACCAGCTAGATCTACTGTCTCTATTATATTATGACAGACCAGCTAGATCTACTGTCTCTATTGTATTATGTCAGACCAGCTAGATCTACTGTCTCTATTATATTATGACAGACCAGCTAGATCTACTGTATCTATTATATTATGACAGACCAGCTAGATCTACTGTCTCTATTATTTTGTGACAGACCAGCCATATCTATTGTCTTTATTATATTATGTCAGACCAGCTAGATCTACTGTCTCTATTATAATATGACAGACCAGCTGTCTGCCAAGAGTGTGCAAAGCTGTCATCAAGGCATAGGGTGGCTACTTTGAAGAATCTCAAATATCAAATATATTTTGATTTAACATTTTTGGTTACTACATGATTCCATATGTGTTGTTTCATAGTTGTGATGTCTTCACTTTTACTCTACAATGTAGAAAATAGTAAATAAACATAAACCCTTGAATTAGAAGGTATTCTAAAACTTTTGACTGGTACTGAATAAATACACACACTGAACAAAAATATAAATCAACATTTTCTATGTTTTTACTGAGTTACAGTTCAATAAGGAAATCAGTAAATGTAAATAAATTCATTAGGCCCTAATCTATGGATTTCACATGACTGAGCAGGGGTGCAGCCATGGGTGGGCCTGGGAGGGTGTAGGCCCACCCACTGGGGAGTCAGACCCACCCACTGGGGAGCCAGACCCACCCACTGGGGAGCCAGACCCACCCACTGGGGAGTCAGACCCACCCACTGGGGAGCCAGACCCACCCACTGGGGAGCCAGACCCACCCACTGGGGAGCCAGACCCACCCACTGGGGAGCCAGACCCACCCACTGGGGAGCCAGACCCACCCACTGGGGAGCCAGACCCAGCCACTGGGGAGCCAGACCCAGCCACTGGGGAGCCAGACCCAGCCACTGGGGAGCCAGACCCACCCACTGGGGAGCCAGACCCAGCCACTGGGGAGCCAGACCCACCCACTGGGGAGCCAGACCCACCCACTGGGGAGCCAGACCCAGCCACTGGGGAGCCAGACCCACCCACTGGGGAGCCAGACCCAGCCAATCAGAGTTAGTTTTCCCCAACAAAAAGGCTTTAATACAGACAGAAACACTTTTGAGTTTCATCAGCTGTGGCTGGTCTCAGACGATCCCCCAGGTGAAGAAGCCGTATGCGGAGGTCCTGAGCTGGTGTGGTTACACGTGGTCTGCGGTTGTGAGGCCAGTTGGATGTACTGACAAGTTCTCTAAAACGACGTTGAAGGCAGCTTATGGCAGAGAAATGAACATAGCATTTTCTGTCAACAGCTCTGGTGGACATTCCTGCAGTCAGCATGCCAATTGCATGCTCCCTCAAAACTTGAGACATCTGTAGCATTGTGTTGTGTGACAAAACTGCCCCCCAAAAAAATCAAGTGGTCTTTTATTGTCCCCAGCACAAGGTGCACCTGTGTAATAATCATGCTGTTTAGAAATGCTCACTAACATATAGTGCACTACATTTGACCAGGACCCATAGGACTCTAAAGTAGTGCACTACATGGGGAATAGGGTGCCATTTGGGCTGCAGTGAGAGGGTATTTTATGTTTTAACCACAACTCCTACTGTTTCAGAGGAGCTTTTAACAGTGTTGTATTATTTTAACTGAAAATACATTCTGCTTGGGGGTATTTCTGCTTCTCTTGTTATTTTACCCCTCAACACCAGGGGGTATTTCTGCTTCTCTTGTTATTTTACCCCTCAACACCAGGGGGGGGTATTTCTGCTTCTCTTGTTATTTTACCCCTCAACACCATTTACCCCTCAACACCAGGGGGGGGGGGGGGGTATTTCTGCTTCTCTTGTTATTTTACCCCTCAACACCAGGGGGGGGGGGTTTAGTTTTTAATCTGGATTTTAGAATTGTCCCTGAAACAAATTGGGACTATTTGTCACGTTCTGACCTTTATTTCCTTTGTTTTGTATTTATTTAGTATGGTCAGGGCGTGAGTTGGGTGGGCAGTCTATGTTTGTTTTTCTATGATTTGGGTATTTCTATGTTTCGGCCTAGTATGGTTCTCAATCAGAGGCAGGTGTCATTAGTTGTCTCTGATTGAGAATCATACTTAGGTAGCCTGGGTTTCACTGTGTGTTTGTGGGTGATTGTTCCTGTCTCTGTGTTTTGCACCAGATAGGGCTGTTTTTGGTTTTCCACGTTTATTGTTTTGTAGTGTTCATGGTTATCTGTTTTTATTAGACATGAATCAATATAACCACGCTGCGTTTTGGTCCTCCTCTACTTCACCACAGGAAAACCCTTACACTATTGATAATAATTGACAGCTTGTATTAATATTTCCATAAATGCCAGAACATCCAAAGATGGTAACTAGCTGGAGCCTTCCTGCCCCCTCTTAACACTCTGTGTTTGTAGTGCTGTCATTGCAGTGACTCTATTTGGGCAGAGTCATATACTGAACATGTGGCTCTGTATCTGGGGTTGCCTGGGGTTGCCTGTACCTAAATGGACCACTAACTCCCATGTGTGTAGATCTGAGAAGATTGGACAGGTGTAGTAATATGGTGAAACGTTAAATTCCACTTATATTGCTTTATGCTGTACCAAATTAATTATCCTTATCACTCTACACTCTCGAACACTGGAAATGGGATCGGGCTGAGGGTTGATTTGGGGTTCTGCGTACATCGGTGAAGTATTTGGGGGGTTTGATGGAAAACGGGAAATATGCTTTTGTTTGTATGATGCGTTTCATGGCCAGTGCCTTGGATTGGTGAGACTGGTTGCTGTAATGTGAAGGTCTGCCCCCCTGCCCCCCTGCCCCCCTGGGCTAATGCTAATGTTCATTAAAGTGAATTAATGTCCAGATATTTTGGGGGGTTAATATCTTTCTGTCATTAGTTTAGAAAATAAACCCTCACACTGGCTTTCTTTTGGAATGACTCAATTTTAGGTTGAATCTCATTTCTATGTAGCCTCCTCAAATTGTATACTGGCAGCCCCCAGTGCTTGTACAGTTTGTACTCAAGCAGCATTTCTGCTGAGACTGTTATTCACTCGGTGTAGCTACATACATAAAAGGGGGTACTACAATGTTATGGTTTTAAATGACCTTGTGTCTTTGTTGTGTTGCTCATGTTTTTGGAGGTTTCATAACTGTACTTTGTCTATTGGCTGAACTGCCTGTCAACTAATGAAAATCCTCCTATCGTGGCTCTGTATGCTAATCTAATATCGGCCCCTTTCGCACGCCTGCGCAGACAGGTGTTTTCATGTTAGCTAACGGGGCTACATTTAATGTTTCTGTTGACTGCTGAACATGTCTGCCTCAATGGTGGCGAGAGCGACGGTCAGAGCTGTCAGTAAAAGAAAGATATTAGCTACAAGAGCTGCTTTAACTCTGGTAAGTGTGTAGAAGTATTCGACATTGCTATTTTCTTCTCTAAACTGACGGTTTGTGGTATGACCGCTAGCTCCGAAGGTACATTAAAGTGACCTAGCTAGCTAATGTTACGCCGCTCCGGCTAACGGGGGTCCTAGTTGTTGTTCTCTGGTGAATCTCATAACGTGTGGTATGCATGTTTCCTAATGATTTTGACGAACAGTGATTGAGTTGCGTGTGAGAGTTAGCTAAACTAGCTAATATCGTTAACGATTAGGAATACACTAGCTTTAGCTAGTTACAGATATGTTGTGATATAATCAAATATTTTTTGGTGTCATTTACTGGTGGACATGACATTTAAAAAAAAAAAAAAAATCTGATTAAAATTAGTATATTGCATCCGCCATGGAGCCCAGTTTCATAATATGACTGTGTGTCCAATCTGCTTGCCTTAGTTTATGTAATCGCGGAAAAACCCAGGCCTCATTTTAGTGCATTCTTCACCCTGCAGGTTTCTGTTGTTTTGAGCACCAACTCGCCTTCCGGAAGTTCTATTCCCAGACCATTGTTCTGATTAACAATGCCATCTTCATTATGCTGGCAATGAGATTAACCTTGAAGATTTACCTCCGGTAATTTCATATTGACATGGTTATGCTACTTAGTGAGCGATATCACTATTCGCCTGGGTACACGTTGTGGAGAGATGGCTGGCGCCTACCCTTCAAAAGTTACACATGTTCTGGTCATTGACCAGGGCCTAAAATTAATAACACTTGTCACCTGCCAAATGTGGGTAGGTTGTTGAATTCGCGGGTAAAACCGCTGCTTGGTCAATCCGGTGTTTGCATTGGCCGTGCAGCATTTACGGTGATACAGCCTTTGCAGAAGTCGCATTCATACTTGCGAAACAGCGTCCCTCTGTTTCTCTATGTCCCTCTGTTTCTCTATGTCCCTCTGTTTCTCTATGTCCCTCTGTTTCTCTATGTCCCTCTGTTTCTCTATGACCCGCTGTCTCTCTATGTCCCTCTGTGTATGTCCCTCTGTTTCTCTATGTCCCTCTGTCTCTCTATGGCCCGTTGTCTCTCTATGTCCCTCTGTGTATGTCCCGCTGTGTATGTCCCTCTGTTTCTCTATGTCCCTATGTCTCTCTATGTCCCTCTGTCTCTCTATGTCCCGTTGTCTCTCTATGTCCCTCTGTGTATGTCCCTCTGTGTATGTCCCTCTGTTTCTCTATGTCCCTCTGTCTCTCTATGTCCTGCTGTCTCTCTATGGCCCTCTGTTTCTCTATGGCCCTCTGTCTCTCTATGTCCCGCTGTTTCTCTATGTCTCTCTATGTCCCTCTGTGTATGTCCCGCTGTCTCTCTATGTCCCTCTGTCTCTCTATGTCCCGCTGTCTCTCTATGTCCCTCTGTCTCTCTATGTCCCTCTGTGTATGTCCCGCTGTCTCTATGTCCCGCTGTCTCTCTATGGCCCTCTGTTTCTCTATGTCCCTCTGTTTCTCTATGTCTCTCTATGTCCCTCTGTCTCTCTATGGCCCGCTGTCTCTCTATGTCCCTCTGTGTATGTCCCGCTGTCTCTCTATGTCCCTCTGTGTATGTCCCGCTGTCTCTCTATGTCCCTCTGTGTATGTCCCGCTGTCTCTCTATGTCCCTCTGTGTATGTCCCGCTGTCTCTCTATGTCCCTCTGTGTATGTCCCTCTGTCTCTCTATGGCCCGCTGTCTCTCTATGTCCCGCTGTTTCTCTGTCTCTCTATGGCCCGCTGTCTCTCTATGTCCCTCTGTGTATGTCCCGCTGTCTCTCTATGTCCCTCTGTTTCTCTATGTCCCGCTGTCTCTCTATGTCCCGCTGTTTCTCTATGTCTCTCTATGTCCCGCTGTCTCTCTATGTCCCGCTGTCTCTCTATGTCCCGCTGTCTCTCTATGTCCCTCTGTCTCTCTATGTCCCTCTGTCTCTCTGTCTCTCTATGTCTCTCTATGTCTCTCTGTCTCTCTATGTCCCTCTGTCTCTCTATGTCCCTCTGTCTCTCTATGTCTCTCTATGTCCCTCTATGTCCCTCTGTCTCTCTATGTCCCGCTGTCTCTCTATGTCCCGCTGTCTCTCTATGTCCCGCTGTCTCTCTATGCCCCTCTGTTTCTCTATGTCCCGCTGTCTTACAATCTGTCCCTCTATGTTAACTGTCTCTCTATGTCCCGTGTCTCTCTACAATAAGCTGTCTCTTATGTCCCCTCTCTTCTATGTCCCGTGTCTTAACACCCCTCTCTTACTCTATGTCCCTCTGTTTAACACCCCTACTCTTACAATAAGTGGCGTGGTTAACACCCCTACTCTTACAATAAGTGGCGTGGTTAACACCCCTACTCTTACAATAAGTGGCGTGGTTAACACCCCTACTCTTACAATAAGTGGCGTGGTTAACACCCCTACTCTTACAATAAGTGGCGTGGTTAACACCCCTACTCTTACAATAAGTGGCGTGGTTAACACCCCTACTCTTACAATGAGTGGCGTGGTAACTTTAGTCACCACAGAGTGTGGACACCCGTTTAGCGTCCCATCCAAAAGACTGCACCCTACAAAGGACAATGTCACTGAGGAAAGGGTGCCGCCTACTGTCCCTCCAACAACACTTCCAGCAGCATCTGCTCTCCCTTCCAGGGACTGACCAGGACCAACCTTGCTTAGCTTCAGAAGCAAGTCAGTGGTGGGGTGCAGGGTGGTATGCTGCTGGTTAAAGCCAGTGGTGGGATGCAGGGTGGTATGCTGCTGGTTAAAGCCAGTGGTGGGGTGCAGGGTGGTATGCTGCTGGTTAAAGCCAGTGGTGGGGGTGCAGGGTGGTATGCTGCTGGTTAAAACCAGTGGTGGGGTGCAGGGTGGTAAAGCCAGTGGTGGGGTGCTGCTGCTGTTAAAGCCAGTGGTGGGGTGCAGGGTGGTATGCTGCTGGTTAAAGCCCAGTGGTGGGGTGCAGGGTGGTATGCTGCTGGTTAAAGCCAGCGGTGGGGTGCAGGGTGGTATGCTGCTGGTTAAAGCCAGAGGTGGGGTGCAGGGTGGTATGCTGCTGGTTAAAGCCAGTGGTGGGGTGCAGGGTGGTATGCTGCTGGTTAAAGCCAGTGGTGGGATGCAGGGTGGTATGCTGCTGGTTAAAGCCAGCGGTGGGATGCAGGGTGGTATGCTGCTGGTTAAAGCCAGCGGTGGGGTGCAGGGTGGTATGCTGCTGGTTAAAGCCAGCGGTGGGGTGCAGGGTGGTATGCTGCTGGTTAAAGCCAGTGGTGGGGTGCAGGGTGGTATGCTGCTGGTTAAAGCCAGCGGTGGGGTGCAGGGTGGTATGCTGCTGGAAGACTGCCAGCGGTGGGGTGCAGGGTGGTATGCTGCTGGTTAAAGCCAGCGGTGGGATGCAGGGTGGTATGCTGCTGGTTAAAGCCAGCGGTGGGATGCAGGGTGGTATGCTGCTGGTTAAAGCCAGCGGTGGGATGCAGGGTGGTATGCTGCTGGTTAAAGCCAGCGGTGGGGTGCAGGGTGGTATGCTGCTGGTTAAAGCCAGCGGTGGGGTGCAGGGTGGTATGCTGCTGGTTAAAGCCAGCGGTGGGGTGCAGGGTGGTATGCTGCTGGTTAAAGCCAGCGGTGGGATGCAGGGTGGTATGCTGCTGGTTAAAGCCAGTGGTGGGGTGCAGGGTGGTATGCTGCTGGTTAAAGCCAGCGGTGGGATGCAGGGTGGTATGCTGCTGGTTAAAGCCAGTGGTGGGGTGCAGGGTGGTATGCTGCTGGTTAAAGCCAGTGGTGGTATGCTGCTGGTTAAAGCCAGAGGTGGGGTGCAGGGTGGTATGCTGCTGGTTAAAGCCAGTGGTGGGGTGCAGGGTGGTATGCTGCTGGTTAAAGCCAGTGGTGGGGTGCAGGGTGGTATGCTGCTGGTTAAAGCCAGTGGTGGGGTGCAGGGTGGTATGCTGCTGGTTAAAGCCAGTGGTGGGGTGCAGGGTGGTATGCTGCTGGTTAAAGCCAGTGGTGGGGTGCAGGGTGGTATGCTGCTGTTTAAAGCCAGTGGTGGGGTGCAGGGTGGTATGCTGCTGGTTAAAGCCAGTGGTGGGGTGCAGGGTGGTATGCTGCTGGTTAAAGCCCGGTGGTGCAGGGTGGTGGGAGTGGTGGGGTGCAGGGTGGTATGCTGCTGGTTAAAGCCAGTGGTGGGGTGCAGGGTGGTATGCTGCTGTTTAAAGCCAGTGGTGGGGTGCAGGGTGGTATGCTGCTGGTTAAAGCCAGTGGTGGGGTGCAGGGTGGTATGCTGCTGGTTAAAGCCAGTGGTGGGGTGCAGGGTGGTATGCTGCTGGTTAAAGCCAGTGGTGGGGTGCAGGGTGGTATGCTGCTGGTTAAAGCCAGTGGTGGGGTGCAGGGTGGTATGCTGCTGGTTAAAGCCAGTGGTGGGGTGCAGGGTGGTATGCTGCTGGTTAAAGCCAGTGGTGGGGTGCAGGGTGGTATGCTGCTGGTTAAAGCCAGCGGTGGGATGCAGGGTGGTATGCTGCTGGTTAAAGCCAGTGGTGGGGTGCAGGGTGGTATGCTGCTGGTTAAAGCCAGCGGTGGGGTGCAGGGTGGTATGCTGCTGGTTAAAGCCAGTGGTGGGGTGCAGGGTGGTATGCTGCTGGTTAAAGCCAGTGGTGGGGTGCAGGGTGGTATGCTGCTGGTTAAAGCCAGTGGTGGGGTGCAGGGTGGTATGCTGCTGGTTAAAGCCAGTGGTGGGGTGCAGGGTGGTATGCTGCTGGTTAAAGCCAGTGGTGGGGTGCAGGGTGGTATGCTGCTGGTTAAAGCCAGTGGTGGCTGGTTGCCAGTGGTGGTATGCTGCTGGTTAAAGCCAGTGGTGGGGTGCAGGGTGGTATGCTGCTGGTTAAAGCCAGTGGTGGGGTGCAGGGTGGTATGCTGCTGGTTAAAGCCAGTGGTGGGGTGCAGGGTGGTATGCTGCTGGTTAAAGCCAGTGGTGGGGTGCAGGGTGGTATGCTGCTGGTTAAAGCCAGTGGTGGGGTGCAGGGTGGTATGCTGCTGGTTAAAGCCAGTGGTGGGGTGCAGGGTGGTATGCTGCTGGTTAAAGCCAGTGGTGGGGTGCAGGGTGGTATGCTGCTGGTTAAAGCCAGTGGTGGGGTGCAGGGTGGTATGCTGCTGGTTAAAGCCAGTGGTGGGGTGCAGGGTGGTATGCTGCTGGTTAAAGCCAGTGGTGGGGTGCAGGGTGGTATGCTGCTGGTTAAAGCCAGCGGTGGGGTGCAGGGTGGTATGCTGCTGGAAAGCCAGTGGTGGGGTGCAGGGTGGTATGCTGCTGGTTAAAGCCAGTGGTGGGGTGCAGGGTGGTATGCTGCTGGAAGACTGCCAGTGGTGGGGTGCAGGGTGGTATGCTGCTGGTTAAAGCCAGTGGTGGGGTGCAGGGTGGTATGCTGCTGGAAGACTGCCAGTGGTGGGGTGCAGGGTGGTATGCTGCTGGTTAAAGCCAGTGGTGGGGTGCAGGGTGGTATGCTGCTGGTTAAAGCCAGTGGTGGGGTGCAGGGTGGTATGCTGCTGGTTAAAGCCAGTGGTGGGGTGCAGGGTGGTATGCTGCTGGTTAAAGCCAGTGGTGGGGTGCAGGGTGGTATGCTGCTGGTTAAAGCCAGTGGTGGGGTGCAGGGTGGTATGCTGCTGGTTAAAGCCAGTGGTGGGGTGCAGGGTGGTATGCTGCTGGTTAAAGCCAGCGGTGGGGTGCAGGGTGGTATGCTGCTGGTTAAAGCCAGTGGTGGGGTGCAGGGTGGTATGCTGCTGGTTAAAGCCAGTGGTGGGGTGCAGGGTGGTATGCTGCTGGAAAAGCCAGTGGTGGGGTGCAGGGTGGTATGCTGCTGGTTAAAGCCAGTGGTGGGGTGCAGGGTGGTATGCTGCTGGTTAAAGCCAGTGGTGGGGTGCAGGGTGGTATGCTGCTGGTTAAAGCCAGTGGTGGGGTGCAGGGTGGTATGCTGCTGGTTAAAGCCAGTGGTGGGGTGCAGGGTGGTATGCTGCTGGTTAAAGCCAGTGGTGGGGTGCAGGGTGGTGGTATGCTGCTGGTTAAAGCCAGTGGTGGGGTGCAGGGTGGTATGCTGCTGGTTAAAGCCAGTGGTGGGGTGCAGGGTGGTATGCTGCTGGTTAAAGCCAGTGGTGGGGTGCAGGGTGGTATGCTGCTGGTTAAAGCCAGTGGTGGGGTGCAGGGTGGTATGCTGCTGGTTAAAGCCAGTGGTGGGGTGCAGGGTGGTATGCTGCTGGTTAAAGCCAGTGGTGGGGTGCAGGGTGGTATGCTGCTGGTTAAAGCCAGTGGTGGGGTGCAGGGTGGTATGCTGCTGGTTAAAGCCAGTGGTGGGGTGCAGGGTGGTATGCTGCTGGTTAAAGCCAGTGGTGGGGTGCAGGGTGGTATGCTGCTGGTTAAAGCCAGCGGTGGGGTGCAGGGTGGTATGCTGCTGGTTAAAGCCAGGGTGGGGTGCAGTGGTGGTATGCTGCTGGTTAAAGCCAGTGGTGGGGTGCAGGGTGGTATGCTGCTGGTTAAAGCCAGTGGTGGGGTGCAGGGTGGTATGCTGCTGGTTAAAGCCAGTGGTGGGGTGCAGGGTGGTATGCTGCTGGTTAAAGCCAGTGGTGGGGTGCAGGGTGGTATGCTGCTGGTTAAAGCCAGTGGTGGGGTGCAGGGTGGTATGCTGCTGGTTAAAGCCAGTGGTGGGGTGCAGGGTGGTATGCTGCTGGTTAAAGCCAGTGGTGGGGTGCAGGGTGGTATGCTGCTGGTTAAAGCCAGTGGTGGGGTGCAGGGTGGTATGCTGCTGGTTAAAGCCAGTGGTGGGGTGCAGGGTGGTATGCTGCTGGTTTAAAGCCAGTGGTGGGGTGCAGGGTGGTATGCTGCTGGTTAAAGCCAGCGGTGGGGTGCAGGGTGGTATGCTGCTGGTTAAAGCCAGTGGTGGGGTGCAGGGTGGTATGCTGCTGGTTAAAGCCAGTGGTGGGGTGCAGGGTGGTATGCTGCTGGTTAAAGCCAGTGGTGGGGTGCAGGGTGGTATGCTGCTGGTTAAAGCCAGTGGTGGGGTGCAGGGTGGTATGCTGCTGGTTAAAGCCAGTGGTGGGGTGCAGGGTGGTATGCTGCTGGTTAAAGCCAGTGGTGGGGTGCAGGGTGGTATGCTGCTGGTTAAAGCCAGTGGTGGGGTGCAGGGTGGTATGCTGCTGGTTAAAGCCAGTGGTGGGGTGCAGGGTGGTATGCTGCTGGTTAAAGCCAGTGGTGGGGTGCAGGGTGGTATGCTGCTGGTTAAAGCCAGTGGTGGGGTGCAGGGTGGTATGCTGCTGAAGACTGCCAGTGGTGGGGTGCAGGGTGGTATGCTGCTGGTTAAAGCCAGTGGTGGGGTGCAGGGTGGTATGCTGCTGGTTAAAGCCAGTGGTGGGGTGCAGGGTGGTATGCTGCTGGAAACTGCCAGTGGTGGGGTGCAGGGTGGTATGCTGCTGGTTAAAGCCAGTGGTGGGGTGCAGGGTGGTATGCTGCTGGTTAAAGCCAGTGGTGGGGTGCAGGGTGGTATGCTGCTGGAAACTGCCAGTGGTGGGGTGCAGGGTGGTATGCTGCTGGTTAAAGCCAGTGGTGGGGTGCAGGGTGGTATGCTGCTGGTTAAAGCCAGTGGTGGGGTGCAGGGTGGTATGCTGCTGGTTAAAGCCAGTGGTGGGGTGCAGGGTGGTATGCTGCTGGTTAAAGCCAGTGGTGGGGTGCAGGGTGGTATGCTGCTGGTTAAAGCCAGTGGTGGGGTGCAGGGTGGTATGCTGCTGGTTAAAGCCAGTGGTGGGGTGCAGGGTGGTATGCTGCTGGTTAAAGCCAGTGGTGGGGTGCAGGGTGGTATGCTGCTGGTTAAAGCCAGTGGTGGGGTGCAGGGTGGTATGCTGCTGGTTAAAGCCAGTGGTGGGGTGCAGGGTGGTATGCTGCTGGTTAAAGCCAGTGGTGGGGTGCAGGGTGGTATGCTGCTGGTTAAAGCCAGTAGGTGGGGTGCAGGGTGGTATGCTGCTGTTTAAAGCCAGTGGTGGGGTGCAGGGTGGTATGCTGCTGGTTAAAGCCAGTGGTGGGGGTGCAGGGTGGTATGCTGCTGGTTAAAGCCAGTGGTGGGGTGCAGGGTGGTATGCTGCTGGTTAAAGCCAGTGGTGGTATGCTGCTGGTTAAAGCCAGAGGTGGGGTGCAGGGTGGTATGCTGCTGGTTAAAGCCAGCGGTGGGATGCAGGGTGGTATGCTGCTGGTTAAAGCCAGTGGTGGGGTGCAGGGTGGTATGCTGCTGGTTAAAGCCAGTGGTGGGGTGCAGGGTGGTATGCTGCTGGTTAAAGCCAGTGGTGGGGTGCAGGGTGGTATGCTGCTGGTTAAAGCCAGTGGTGGGGTGGTGGTATGCTGCTGGTTAAAGCCAGTGGTGGGGTGCAGGGTGGTATGCTGCTGGTTAAAGAAGGGTGGTATGCTGCTGGTTGCCAGTGGTGGGGTGCAGGGTGGTATGCTGCTGGTTAAAGCCAGTGGTGGGGTGCAGGGTGGTATGCTGCTGGTTAACCAGCCAGTGGTGGGTGCAGGGTGGTATGCTGCTGGTTAAAGCCAGTGGTGGGGTGCAGGGTGGTATGCTGCTGGTTAAAGCCAGTGGTGGGGTGCAGGGTGGTATGCTGCTGGTTAAAGCCAGTGGTGGGGTGCAGGGTGGTATGCTGCTGGTTAAAGCCAGTGGTGGGGTGGTATGGCTGGGTGCAGGGTGGTATGCTGCTGGTTAAAGCCAGTGGTGGGGTGCAGGGTGGTATGCTGCTGGTTAAAGCCAGTGGTGGGGTGCAGGGTGGTATGCTGCTGGTTAAAGCCAGTGGTGGGGTGCAGGGTGGTATGCTGCTGGTTAAAGCCAGTGGTGGGGTGCAGGGTGGTATGCTGCTGGTTAAAGCCAGCCAGGGTGGTATGCTGCTGGTAAAGCCAGTGGTGGTATGTATGCTGCTGGTTAAAGCCAGTGGTGGGGTGCAGGGTGGTATGCTGCTGGTTAAAGCCAGTGGTGGGGTGCAGGGTGGTATGCTGCTGTTTAAAGCCAGTGGTGGGGTGCAGGGTGGTATGCTGCTGGTTAAAGCCAGTGGTGGGGTGCAGGGTGGTATGCTGCTGGTTAAAGCCAGTGGTGGGGTGCAGGGTGGTATGCTGCTGGTTAAAGCCAGTGGTGGGGTGCAGGGTGGTATGCTGCTGGAAGACTGCCAGTGGTGGGGTGCAGGGTGGTATGCTGCTGGTTAAAGCCAGTGGTGGGGTGCAGGGTGGTATGCTGCTGGTTAAAGCCAGTGGTGGGGTGCAGGGTGGTATGCTGCTGGAAGACTGCCTGTTTGGTGGTGGGGTGCAGGGTGGTATGCTGCTGGTTAAAGCCAGTGGTGGGGTGCAGGGTGGTATGCTGCTGGTTAAAGCCAGTGGTGGGGTGCAGGGTGGTATGCTGCTGGTTAAAGCCAGTGGTGGGTGCAGGGTGGTATGCTGCTGGTTAAAGCCAGTGGTGGGGTGCAGGGTGGTATGCTGCTGGTTAAAGCCAGTGGTGGGGTGCAGGGTGGTATGCTGCTGGTTAAAGCCAGTGGTGGGGTGCAGGGTGGTATGCTGCTGGTTAAAGCCAGTGGTGGGGTGCAGGGTGGTATGCTGCTGGTTAAAGCCAGTGGTGGGGTGCAGGGTGGTATGCTGCTGGTTAAAGCCAGTGGTGGGGTGCAGGGTGGTATGCTGCTGGTTAAAGCCAGCGGTGGGGTGCAGGGTGGTATGCTGCTGGTTAAGACTGCCAGTGGTGGGGTGCAGGGTGGTATGCTGCTGGTTAAAGCCAGTGGTGGGGTGCAGGGTGGTATGCTGCTGGAAAGCCAGTGGTGGGGTGCAGGGTGGTATGCTGCTGGTTAAAGCCAGTGGTGGGGTGCAGGGTGGTATGCTGCTGGTTAAAGCCAGTGGTGGGGTGCAGGGTGGTATGCTGCTGGTTAAAGCCAGTGGTGGGGTGCAGGGTGGTATGCTGCTGGTTAAAGCCAGTGGTGGGGTGCAGGGTGGTATGCTGCTGGAAGACTGCCAGTGGTGGGGTGCAGGGTGGTATGCTGCTGGTTAAAGCCAGTGGTGGGGTGCAGGGTGGTATGCTGCTGGTTAAAGCCAGTGGTGGGGTGCAGGGTGGTATGCTGCTGGTTAAAGCCAGTGGTGGGGTGCAGGGTGGTATGCTGCTGGTTAAAGCCAGCCAGTGGTGGGGTGCAGGGTGGTATGCTGCTGGTTAAAGCCAGTGGTGGGGTGCAGGGTGGTATGCTGCTGGTTAAAGCCAGTGGTGGGGTGCAGGGTGGTATGCTGCTGGTTAAAGCCAGCGGTGGGGTGCAGGGTGGTATGCTGCTGGTTAAAGCCAGCGGTGGGGTGCAGGGTGGTATGCTGCTGGTTAAAGCCAGCGGTGGGGTGCAGGGTGGTATGCTGCTGGTTAAAGCCAGTGGTGGGGTGCAGGGTGGTATGCTGCTGGTTAAAGCCAGCGGTGGGGTGCAGGGTGGTATGCTGCTGGTTAAAGCCAGTGGTGGGGTGCAGGGTGGTATGCTGCTGGTTAAAGCCAGCGGTGGGGTGCAGGGTGGTATGCTGCTGGTTAAAGCCAGTGGTGGGGTGCAGGGTGGTATGCTGCTGGTTAAAGCCAGCGGTGGGGTGCAGGGTGGTATGCTGCTGGTTAAAGCCAGCGGTGGGGTGCAGGGTGGTATGCTGCTGGTTAAAGCCAGCGGTGGGGTGCAGGGTGGTATGCTGCTGGTTAAAGCCAGCGGTGGGGTGCAGGGTGGTATGCTGCTGGTTAAAGCCAGCGGTGGGGTGCAGGGTGGTATGCTGCTGGTTAAAGCCAGTGGTGGGGTGCAGGGTGGTATGCTGCTGGTTAAAGCCAGTGGTGGGGTGCAGGGTGGTATGCTGCTGGTTAAAGCCAGTGGTGGGGTGCAGGGTGGTATGCTGCTGGTTAAAGCCAGTGGTGGGGTGCAGGGTGGTATGCTGCTGGTTAAAGCCAGTGGTGGGGTGCAGGGTGGTATGCTGCTGGTTAAAGCCAGCGGTGGGGTGCAGGGTGGTATGCTGCTGGTTAAAGCCAGCGGTGGGGTGCAGGGTGGTATGCTGCTGGTTAAAGCCAGCGGTGGGGTGCAGGGGTATGCTGCTGGTTAAAGCCAGCGGTGGGGTGCAGGGTGGTATGCTGCTGGTTAAAGCCAGCGGTGGGGTGCAGGGTGGTATGCTGCTGGTTAAAGCCAGTGGTGGGGTGCAGGGTGGTATGCTGCTGGTTAAAGCCAGTGGTGGGGTGCAGGGTGGTATGCTGCTGGTTAAAGCCAGCGGTGGGGTGCAGGGTGGTATGCTGCTGGTTAAACTGCCAGTGGTGGGGTGCAGTGGTATGCTGCTGGAAGACTGCCAGTGGTGGTGCTGGTTGCTGCTGGCCAGTGGTGGGATGCAGGGTGGTATGCTGCTGGTTAAAGCCAGTGGTGGGGTGCAGGGTGGTATGCTGCTGGTTAAAGCCAGTGGTGGGGTGCAGGGTGGTATGCTGCTGGTTAAAGCCAGTGGTGGGGTGCAGGGTGGTATGCTGCTGGTTAAAGCCAGTGGTGGGGTGCAGGGTGGTATGCTGCTGGTTAAAGAGCCAGTGTATGCTGCTGGTTAAAGCCAGTGGTGGGATGCCAGTGGTGGGGTGCAGGGTGGTATGCTGCTGGTTAAAGCCAGTGGTGGGGTGCAGGGTGGTATGCTGGTTAAAGCCTGGTGGGGTAGGGTGGTATGCTGCTGGAAACTGCCAGTGGTGGGGTGCAGGGTGGTATGCTGCTGGTTAAAGCCAGTGGTGGGATGCAGGGTGGTATGCTGCTGGTTAAAGCCAGTGGTGGGGTGCAGGGTGGTATGCTGCTGGTTAAAGCCAGTGGTGGGATGCAGGAGTGGTATGCTGCTGGTTAAAGCCAGTGGTGGGGTGCAGGGTGGTATGCTGCTGGTTAAAGCCAGCCATGCTGCTGGTTAAAGCCCCGGTGGGGTGCAGGGTGGTATGCTGCTGGTTAAAGCCAGCGGTGGGGTGCAGGGTGGTATGCTGCTGGTTAAAGCCAGTGGTGGGGTGCAGGGTGGTATGCTGCTGGTTAAAGCCAGTGGTGGGGTGCAGGGTGGTATGCTGCTGGTTAAAGACTGCCAGTGGTGGGGTGCAGGGTGGTATGCTGCTGGTTAAAGCCAGTGGTGGGGTGCAGGGTGGTATGCTGCTGGTTAAAGCCAGCGGTGGGGTGCAGGGTGGTATGCTGCTGGAAGACTGCCAGTGGTGGGGTGCAGGGTGGTATGCTGCTGGTTAAAGCCAGTGGTGGGATGCAGGGTGGTATGCTGCTGGTTAAAGCCAGTGGTGGGGTGCAGGGTGGTATGCTGCTGGTTAAAGCCAGTGGTGGGATGCAGGGTGGTATGCTGCTGGTTAAAGCCAGTGGTGGGGTGCAGGGTGGTATGCTGCTGGTTAAAGCCAGTGGTGGGGTGCAGGGTGGTATGCTGCTGGTTAAAGCCAGTGGTGGGATGCAGGGTGGTATGCTGCTGGTTAAAGCCAGTGGTGGGGTGCAGGGTGGTATGCTGCTGGTTAAAGCCAGCGGTGGGGTGTAAGGGTGGTATGCTGCTGGTTAAAGCCAGCGGTGGGGTGCAGGGTGGTATGCTGCTGGTTAAAGCCAGCGGTGGGGTGCAGGGTGGTATGCTGCTGGTTAAAGCCAGCGGTGGGGTGCAGGGTGGTATGCTGCTGGTTAAAGCCAGCGGTGGGGTGCAGGGTGGTATGCTGCTGGTTAAAGCCAGCGGTGGGGTGCAGGGTGGTATGCTGCTGGTTAAAGCCAGCGGTGGGGTGCAGGGTGGTATGCTGCTGGTTAAAGCCAGCGGTGGGGTGCAGGGTGGTATGCTGCTGGTTAAAGCCAGCGGTGGGGTGCAGGGTGGTATGCTGCTGGTTAAAGCCAGCGGTATGGGGTGCCAGCGGTGGGGTGAGTGGTATGCTGCTGGTTAAAGCCCAGTGGTATGCTGGGTTAAAGCCAGCGGTGGGGTGAGTGGTATGCTGCTGGTTAAAGCCAGCGGTGGGGTGCAGGGTGGTATGCCCCTGGTCTGCTGCAGGGTGGTATGCTGCTGGAAGACTGCCAGTGGTGGGGTGCAGGGTGGTATGCTGCTGGTTAAAGCCAGTGGTGGGGTGCAGGGTGGTATGCTGCTGGTTAAAGCCAGCGGTGGGGTGCAGGGTGGTATGCTGCTGGAAGACTGCCAGTGGTGGGGTGCAGGGTGGTATGCTGCTGGTTAAAGCCAGTGGTGGGATGCAGGGTGGTATGCTGCTGTTTAAAGCCAGTGGTGGGGTGCAGGGTGGTATGCTGCTGGTTAAAGCCAGTGGTGGGGGTGCAGGGTGGTATGCTGCTGGTTAAAGCCAGTGGTGGGGTGCAGGGTGGTATGCTGCTGGTTAAAGCCAGTGGTGGGGTGCAGGGTGGTATGCTGCTGGTTAAAGCCAGTGGTGGGATGCAGGGTGGTATGCTGCTGGTTAAAGCCAGTGGTGGGGTGCAGGGTGGTATGCTGCTGGTTAAAGCCAGTGGTGGGGTGCAGGGTGGTATGCTGCTGGTTAAAGCCAGCGGTGGGGTGCAGGGTGGTATGCTGCTGGTTAAAGCCAGCGGTGGGGTGCAGGGTGGTATGCTGCTGGTTAAAGCCAGCGGTGGGGTAAGGGTGGTATGCTGCTGGTTAAAGCCAACGGTGGGGTGGTGGAATGCTGCTGGTAAAGCCAGCGGTATGCAGGGTGGTATGCTGCTGGTTAAAGCCAGCGGTGGGATGCAGGGTGGTATGCTGCTGGTTAAAGCCAGCGGTGGGGTGCAGGGTGGTATGCTGCTGGTTAAAGCCAGTGGTGGGATGCAGGGTGGTATGCTGCTGGTTAAAGCCAGTGGTGGGGTGCAGGGTGGTATGCTGCTGGTTAAAGCCAGTGGTGGGGTGCAGGGTGGTATGCTGCTGGTTAAAGCCAGTGGTGGGGTGCAGGGTGGTATGCTGCTGGTTAAAGCCAGTGGTGGGGTGCAGGGTGGTATGCTGCTGGAAGACTGCCAGTGTCTGCACTGTCATAACTGTTGTGAATGATCATCAACCCCTTTCCTCTGTTTGTTCTTCCAGACTCCTCCTGCTGTGAATAGGATCCGGACCCTCCTGGAGAACAAGCCAGAATATGTAAGTATCCTTCTAACTTACCCTCCTCTATCCCCCTGAGATAACATGTAACCCTCTATCCCCCTGAGATAATATATAACCCTCCTCTATACCCCTGAGATAATATGTAACCCTCTATCCCCCTCAGGAGATAATATGTAACCCTCCTCTATCCCCCTGAGATAATATGTAACCCTCCTCTATCCCCCTGTGGAGATAATATGTAACCCTCCTCTATCCCCCTGTGGAGATAATATGTAACCCTCCTCTATCCCCCTGAGGAGATAATATGTAACCCTCCTCTATCCCCCTGAGATAATATATAACCCTCCTCTATCCCCAGGAGATAATATGTAACCCTCCTCTATCCCCCTGTGGAGATAATATGTAACCCTCCTCTATCCCCCTGTGGAGATAATATGTAACCTTCCTCTATCCCCCTGTGGAGATAATATGTAACCCTCCTCTATCCCCCTGTGGAGATAATATGTAACCCTCCTCTATCCCCCTGAGGAGATAATATGTAACCCTCCTCTATCCCCCTGAGATAATATGTAACCCTCCTCTATCCCCCTGAGATAATATATAACCCTCCTCTATACCCCTGAGATAATATGTAATCCTCCTCTATCCCCAGGAGATAATATATAACCCTCCTCTATACCCCTGAGATAATATGTAACCCTCCTCTATCCCCCTGAGATAATATGTAACCCTCCTCTATCCCCCTGAGATAATATATAACCCTCCTCTATCCCCTGTGGAGATAATATGTAACCCTCCTCTATCCCCCTGAGGAGATAATATGTAACCCTCCTCTATCCCCCTGTGGAGATAATATGTAACCCTCCTCTATCCCCCTGTGGAGATCATATGTAACCCTCCTCTATCCCCCTGTGGAGATAATATGTAACCCTCCTCTATCCCCCTGTGGAGATAATATGTAACCCTCCTCTATCCCCCTGTGGAGATAATATGTAACCCTCCTCTATCCCCCTGAGGAGATAATATATAGTGGCTGTGAGGGGTTACGGGTAGTGGTATGGTATAATGGTGTTTGTGTTCCAGATTGGTCTGAAGGTGGGTGTGAGGACAAGGGGCTGTAACGGTATGACCTACACTCTGGACTTCACCAAGCAGAAGGATCAGGCTGATGAGGAGGTGCTGCAGGATGGTGAGCAACGTTATCGTCTTCCTTCCTTATCACTGAAATGTTTTCCTCAGAATGATGTATGTAATTGATTGTCTGTCGTTGAATTGTGTAACTTTACCATCAACATCTCCCCAATGTAATGTTGAAATGTTTTTTTCAAAACATATGTATTAAGAGATATGTATATGGAGTGATTTCAGTGAGAATAAAAAATGTATTTAATATTTTTGCATTTTTAATGCTCAAATTGGATCTTATTTTTTGCCATTTAAACTGGTCCTTGGTCTGGTTGTGGACTGGGTCCACTGGTCCTTGGTCTGGTTGTGGACTGGGTCCACTGGTCCTTGGTCTGGTTGTGGACTGGGTCCACTGGTCCTTGGTCTGGTTGTGGACTGGGTCCACTGGTCCTTGGTCTGGTTGTGGACTGGGTCCACTGGTCCTTGGTCTGGTTGAGGACTGGGTCCACTGGTCCTTGGTCTGGTTGTGGACTGGGTCCACTGTCTGGTTGCGGACTGGGTCCTTGGTCTGGTTGAGGACTGGGTCCACTGGTCCTTGGTCTGGTTGCGGACTGGGTCCACTGGTCCTTGGTCTGGTTGTGGACTGGGTCCACTGGTCCTTGGTCTGGTTGTGGACTGGGTCCACTGGTCCTTGGTCTGGTTGCGGACTGGGTCCACGGTCTGGTTGCGGACTGGGTCCACGGTCTGGTTGCGGACTGGGTCCACGGGTCCTTGGTCTGGTTGCGGACTGGGTCCACTGGTCCACGGTCTGGTTGCGGACTGGGTCCACGGTCTGGTTGTGGACTGGGTCCACTGGTCCTTGGTCTGGTTGCGGACTGGGTCCACGGTCTGGTTGCGGACTGGGTCCACGGTCTGGTTGCGGACTGGGTCCACGGTCTGGTTGCGGACTGGGTCCACGGTCTGGTTGCGGACTGGGTCCACGGGTCCTTGGTCTGGTTGCGGACTGGGTCCACTGGTCCACGGTCTGGTTGCGGACTGGGTCCACTGGTCCACGGTCTGGTTGCGGACTGGGTCCACGGTCTGGTTGCGGACTGGGTCCACGGTCTGGTTGCGGACTGTGTCCACGGTCTGGTTGCGGACTGGGTCCACGGGTCCTTGGTCTGGTTGCGGACTGGGTCCACTGGTCCTTGGTCTGGTTGCGGACTGGGTCCACGGTCTGGTTGCGGACTGGGAAATCCACGGTCTGGTTGCGGATTGGTATAATGTCCACGGTCTGGTTGATGGACTTGGTCCACGGTCTGGTTGCGGACTGGGTCCACTGGTCCTTGGTCTGGTTGCGGACTGGGTCCACTGGTCCTTGGTCTGGTTGCGGACTGGTCCACTGGTCCTTGGTCTGGTTGCGGACTGGGTCCACGGGTCCTTGGTCTGGTAGCGGACTGGGTCCACGGGTCCTTGGTCTGGTAGCGGACTGGGTCCACGGGTCCTTGGTCTGGTTGCGGACTGGGTCCACGGGTCCTTGGTCTGGTTGCGGACTGGGTCCACGGTCTGGTTGCGGACTGGGTCCACGGTCTGGTTGCGGACTGGGTCCACGGTCTGGTTGCGGACTGGGTCCACGGTCTGGTTGCGGACTGGGTCCACGGTCTGGTTGCGGACTGGGTCCACGGTCTGGTTGCGGACTGGGTCCACGGGTCCTTGGTCTGGTTGCGGACTGGGTCCACTGGTCCTTGGTCTGGTTGCAGACTGGGTCCACGGTCTGGTTGCGGACTGGGTCCACGGTCTGGTTGCGGACTGGGTCCACGGTCTGGTTGCGGACTGGGTCCACGGGTCCTTGGTCTGGTTGCGGACTGGGTCCACTGGTCCTTGGTCTGGTTGCGGACTGGGTCCACTGGTCCTTGGTCTGGTTGCGGACTGGGTCCACGGTCTGGTTGCGGACTGGGTCCACGGTCTGGTGGTGGGGCGGACTGGGTCCACTGGTCTGGTTGCGGACTGGGTCCACGGTCTGGTTGCGGACTGGGTCCACGGGTCCTTGGTCTGGTTGCGGACTGGGTCCACTGGTCCTTGGTCTGGTTGCGGACTGGGTCCACTGGTCCTTGGTCTGGTTGCGGACTGGGTCCACTGGTCTGGTTGCGGACTGGGTCCACGGTCTGGTTGCGGACTGGGTCCACGGTCTGGTTGCGGACTGGGTCCACGGTCTGGTTGCGGACTGGTGCAAACATTGTAGAGTATTGTGATACATGGCCAGCAAGGGGCTCTATATTCCCTCCAAGAGTGACTTGACGTCAGGCCCAAACTCACTCAACTTCATTGGGTCACACTAGCCATGACCTTTACGATATCAATTTAATTTATTATGCATTTAAAGATCTTTGTGTGTAGATGCTGTACACCAAGTTTCTGAGAAATCCATTTAGCCTGAGGGGATGCTGTTTGAAAATGTTGGAAGAATTTACACTATTTTCAAAATGGCTGATCTATCAAGTTTGTAGCGCCACCATTTGGCCGGGTGGCACCACGTGTAAGTTTGGTTTCTGTTGGTCGTACCATTTCAGAGCTACTACCCTAACAATTAGAATAGGTTTCCAGCCCTTACAAGGAGGGTTTCACCAGTCCCTAATGATAAGGAACCACAACAAATTCAAATTAATTATAATTCATTCTTAATACCAAATATTATGGAATTAAAATACAATTTCTGTTTGCTCTGAAATCACTCCATATGTGTTAAGTGATATTGTGTGTTTAATGCTGAGTGGTGGGGTTGGATGGTGTATAATGCTGAGTGGTGGGGTTGGATGGTGTATAATGCTGAGTGGTGGGTGGGGTTGGATGGTGTATAATGCTGAGTGGTGGGGTTGGATGGTGTTTAATGCTGAGTGGTGGGGTTGGATGGTGTATAATGCTGAGTGGTGGGGTTGGATGGTGTATAATGCTGAGTGGTGGGGTTGGATGGTGTATAATGCTGAGTGGTGGGGTTGGATGGTGTATAATGCTGAGTGGTGGGGTTGGATGGTGTTTAATGCTGAGTGGTGGGTGGGGTTGGATGGTGTATAATGCTGAGTGGTGGGTGGGGTTGGATGGTGTATAATGCTGAGTGGTGGGTGGGGTTGGATGGTGTATAATGCTGAGTGGTGGGGTTGGATGGTGTATAATGCTGAGTGGTGGGGTTGGATGGTGTTTAATGCTGAGTGGTGGGGTTGGATGGTGTATAATGCTGAGTGGTGGGGTTGGATGGTGTTTAATGCTGAGTGGTGGGGTTGGATGGTGTATAATGCTGAGTGGTGGGTGGGGTTGGATGGTGTATAATGCTGAGTGGTGGGTGGGGTTGGATGGTGTATAATGCTGAGTGGTGGGGTTGGATGGTGTATAATGCTGAGTGGTGGGGTTGGATGGTGTATAATGCTGAGTGGTGGGTGGGGTTGGATGGTGTATAATGCTGAGTGGTGGGGTTGGATGGTGTATAATACTGAGTGGTGGGGTTGGATGGTGTATAATGCTGAGTGGTGGGTGGGGTTGGATGGTGTATAATGCTGAGTGGTGGGTGGGGTTGGATGGTGTATAATACTGAGTGGTGGGGTTGGATGGTGTATAATGCTGAGTGGTGGGTGGGGTTGGATGGTGTATAATGCTGAGTGGTGGGTGGGGTTGGATGGTATATAATACTGAGTGGTGGGGTTGGATGGTATATAATGCTGAGTGGTGGGGTTGGATGGTGTATAATACTGAGTGGTGGGGTTGGATGGTATATAATACTGAGTGGTGGGGTTGGATGGTGTTTAATGCTGAGTGGTGGGTGGGGTTGGATGGTGTATAATACTGAGTGGTGGGTGGGGTTGGATGGTGTATAATGCTGAGTGGTGGGGTTGGATGGTGTATAATGCTGAGTGGTGGGGTTGGATGGTGTATAATGCTGAGTGGTGGGGTTGGATGGTATATAATGCTGAGTGGTGGGTGGGGTTGGATGGTGTATAATACTGAGTGGTGGGTGGGGTTGGATGGTATATAATGCTGAGTGGTGGGGTTGGATGGTGTATAATACTGAATGGTGGGGTTGGATGGTGTATAATGCTGAGTGGTGGGGTTGGATGGTGTATAATGCTGAGTGGTGGGTGGGGTTGGATGGTATATAATGCTGAGTGGTGGGGTTGGATGGTGTATAATGCTGAGTGGTGGGGTTGGATGGTGTATAATACTGAGTGGTGGGGTTGGATGGTGTATAATGCTGAGTGGTGGGGTTGGATGGTGTATAATGCTGAGTGGTGGGTGGGGTTGGATGGTATATAATGCTGAGTGGTGGGGTTGGATGGTGTATAATGCTGAGTGGTGGGGTTGGATGGTGTTTAATGCTGAGTGGTGGGGTTGGATGGTGTATAATGCTGAGTGGTGGGGTTGGATGGTGTTTAATGCTGAGTGGTGGGGTTGGATGGTGTATAATGCTGAGTGGTGGGTGGGGTTGGATGGTGTATAATGCTGAGTGGTGGGTGGGGTTGGATGGTGTATAATGCTGAGTGGTGGGTGGGGTTGGATGGTGTATAATGCTGAGTGGTGGGGTTGGATGGTGTATAATGCTGAGTGGTGGGTGGGGTTGGATGGTGTATAATGCTGAGTGGTGGGGTTGGATGGTGTATAATACTGAGTGGTGGGGTTGGATGGTGTATAATACTGAGTGGTGGGTGGGGTTGGATGGTGTATAATGCTGAGTGGTGGGTGGGGTTGGATGGTGTATAATACTGAGTGGTGGGGTTGGATGGTGTATAATGCTGAGTGGTGGGTGGGGTTGGATGGTGTATAATGCTGAGTGGTGGGTGGGGTTGGATGGTATATAATGCTGAGTGGTGGGTGGGGTTGGATGGTATATAATACTGAGTGGTGGGGTTGGATGGTATATAATGCTGAGTGGTGGGGTTGGATGGTGTATAATACTGAGTGGTGGGGTTGGATGGTATATAATACTGAGTGGTGGGGTTGGATGGTGTTTAATGCTGAGTGGTGGGTGGGGTTGGATGGTGTATAATACTGAGTGGTGGGTGGGGTTGGATGGTGTATAATGCTGAGTGGTGGGGTTGGATGGTGTATAATGCTGAGTGGTGGGGTTGGATGGTGTATAATGCTGAGTGGTGGGGTTGGATGGTATATAATGCTGAGTGGTGGGTGGGGTTGGATGGTGTATAATACTGAGTGGTGGGTGGGGTTGGATGGGTAATATAATGCTGAGTGGTGGGGTTGGATGGTGTATAATACTGAATGGTGGGGTTGGATGGTGTATAATGCTGAGTGGTGGGGTTGGATGGTGTATAATGCTGAGTGGTGGGTGGGGTTGGATGGTATATAATGCTGAGTGGTGGGGTTGGATGGTGTATAATGCTGAGTGGTGGGGTTGGATGGTGTATAATACTGAATGGTGGGGTTGGATGGTGTATAATGCTGAGTGGTGGGGTTGGATGGTGTATAATGCTGAGTGGTGGGTGGGGTTGGATGGTATATAATGCTGAGTGGTGGGGTTGGATGGTGTATAATGCTGAGTGGTGGGGTTGGATGGTGTATAATGCTGAGTGGTGGGTGGGGTTGGATGGTGTATAATGCTGAGTGGTGGGTGGGGTTGGATGGTGTATAATGCTGAGTGGTGGGGTTGGATGGTGTATAATGCTGAGTGGTGGGTGGGGTTGGATGGTGTATAATGCTGAGTGGTGGGTGGGGTTGGATGGTGTATAATGCTGAGTGGTGGGTGGGGTTGGATGGTGTATAATACTGAGTGGTGGGTGGGGTTGGATGGTATATAATGCTGAGTGGTGGGGTTGGATGGTGTATAATGCTGAGTGGTGGGGTTGGATGGTGTATAATGCTGAGTGGTGGGGTTGGATGGTGTATAATACTGAGTGGTGGGTGGGGTTGGATGGTGTATAATGCTGAGTGGTGGGGTTGGATGGTATATAATGCTGAGTGGTGGGGTTGGATGGTGTATAATACTGAGTGGTGGGTGGGTGGGGTTGGATGGTGTATAATACTGAGTGGTGGGGTTGGATGGTGTATAATACTGAGTGGTGGGGTTGGATGGTGTATAATGCTGAGTGGTGGGGTTGGATGGTATATAATACTGAGTGGTGGGTGGGGTTGGATGGTGTATAATGCTGAGTGGTGGGGTTGGATGGTATATAATACTGAGTGGTGGGTGGGGTTGGATGGTGTATAATGCTGAGTGGTGGTGGGGTTGGATGGTGTATAATGCTGAGTGGTGGGTGGGGTTGGATGGTGTATAATGCTGAGTGGTGGGTGGGGTTGGATGGTGTATAATGCTGAGTGGTGGGTGGGGTTGGATGGTGTATAATGCTGAGTGGTGGGGTTGGATGGTGTATAATACTGAGTGGTGGGGTTGGATGGTGTATAATACTGAGTGGTGGGTGGGGTTGGATGGTGTATAATGCTGAGTGGTGGGTGGGGTTGGATGGTGTATAATACTGAGTGGTGGGGTTGGATGGTGTATAATGCTGAGTGGTGGGTGGGGTTGGATGGTGTATAATGCTGAGTGGTGGGTGGGGTTGGATGGTGTATAATGCTGAGTGGTGGGTGGGGTTGGATGGTATATAATACTGAGTGGTGGGGTTGGATGGTATATAATGCTGAGTGGTGGGGTTGGATGGTGTATAATACTGAGTGGTGGCGTTGGATGGTATATAATACTGAGTGGTGGTGGGGTTGGATGGTGTTTAATGCTGAGTGGTGGGTGGGGTTGGATGGTGTATAATACTGAGTGGTGGGTGGGGTTGGATGGTGTATAATGCTGAGTGGTGGGGTTGGATGGTGTATAATGCTGATGGTGGTGGGGTTGGATGGTGTATAATGCTGAGTGGTGGGGTTGGATGGTATATAATGCTGAGTGGTGGGTGGGGTTGGATGGTGTATAATACTGAGTGGTGGGTGGGGTTGGATGGTATATAATGCTGAGTGGTGGGGTTGGATGGTGTATAATACTGAATGGTGGGGTTGGATGGTGTATAATGCTGAGTGGTGGGGTTGGATGGTGTATAATGCTGAGTGGTGGGTGGGGTTGGATGGTATATAATGCTGGTGGTGGGGTTGGATGGTGTATAATGCTGAGTGGTGGGGTTGGATGGTGTATAATACTGAATGGTGGGGTTGGATGGTGTATAATGCTGAGTGGTGGGGTTGGATGGTGTATAATGCTGAGTGGTGGGTGGGGTTGGATGGTATATAATGCTGAGTGGTGGGGTTGGATGGTGTATAATGCTGAGTGGTGGGGTTGGATGGTGTATAATGCTGAGTGGTGGGTGGGGTTGGATGGTGTATAATGCTGAGTGGTGGGTGGGGTTGGATGGTGTATAATGCTGAGTGGTGGGGTTGGATGGTGTATAATGCTGAGTGGTGGGTGGGGTTGGATGGTGTATAATGCTGAGTGGTGGGTGGGGTTGGATGGTGTATAATGCTGAGTGGTGGGTGGGGTTGGATGGTGTATAATACTGAGTGGTGGGTGGGGTTGGATGGTATATAATGCTGAGTGGTGGGGTTGGATGGTGTATAATGCTGAGTGGTGGGGTTGGATGGTGTATAATGCTGAGTGGTGGGGTTGGATGGTGTATAATACTGAGTGGTGGGTGGGGTTGGATGGTGTATAATGCTGAGTGGTGGGGTTGGATGGTATATAATGCTGAGTGGTGGGGTTGGATGGTGTATAATACTGAGTGGTGGGTGGTGGGGTTGGTTGGTGTATAATACTGAGTGGTGGGGTTGGATGGTGTATAATACTGAGTGGTGGGGTTGGATGGTGTATAATGCTGAGTGGTGGGGTTGGATGGTTGGATGGTGTATAATACTGAGTGGTGGGTGGGGTTGGATGGTGTATAATGCTGAGTGGTGGGGTTGGATGGTGTATAATACTGAGTGGTGGGTTTGGATGGTATATAATACTGAGTGGTGGGTGGGGTTGGATGGTGTATAATGCTGAGTGGTGGGGTTGGATGGTGTATAATGCTGAGTGGTGGGGTTGGATGGTATATAATACTGAGTGGTGGGTGGGGTTGGATGGTGTATAATGCTGAGTGGTGGGGTTGGATGGTATATAATACTGAGTGGTGGGGTTGGATGGTATATAATACTGAGTGGTGGGGTTGGATGGTGTATAATACTGAGTGGTGGGGTTGGATGGTGTATAATGCTGAGTGGTGGGTGGGGTTGGATGGTATATAATACTGAGTGGTGGGGTTGGATGGTGTATAATACTGAGTGGTGGGGTTGGATGGTGTATAATGCTGAGTGGTGGGTGGGGTTGGATGGTGTATAATGCTGAGTGGTGGGTGGATGGGTTGGATGGTGTATAATGCTGAGTGGTGGGGTTGGATGGTGTATAATACTGAGTGGTGGGTGGGGTTGGATGGTATATAATACTGAGTGGTGGGGTTGGATGGTGTATAATGATGAGTGGTGGGTGGGGTTGGATGGTATATAATACTGGGTGGTGGGTGGGGTTGGATGGTATATAATACTGAATGGTGGGTGGGGTTGGATGGTGTATAATGCTGAGTGGTGGGGTTGGATGGTATATAATGCTGAGTGGTGGGGTTGGATGGTATATAATGCTGAGTGGTGGGGTTGGATGGTGTATAATACTGAGTGGTGGGGTTGGATGGTGTATAATGCTGAGTGGTGGGGTTGGATGGTGTATAATGCTGAGTGGTGGGTGGGGTTGGATGGTGTATAATGCTGAGTGGTGGGTGGGGTTGGATGGTGTATAATGCTGAGTGGTGGGGTTGGATGGTGTATAATGCTGAGTGGTGGGTGGGTGGGGTTGGATGGTGTATAATGCTGAGTGGTGGGGTTGGATGGTGTATAATACTGAGTGGTGGGTGGGGTTGGATGGTATATAATGCTGAGTGGTGGGGTTGGATGGTATATAATACTGAGTGGTGGGGTTGGATGGTGTATAATACTGAGTGGTGGGGTTGGATGGTATATAATGCTGAGTGGTGGGGTTGGATGGTGTATAATACTGAGTGGTGGGTGGGGTTGGATGGTGTATAATACTGAGTGGTGGGTGGGGTTGGATGGTATATAATGCTGAGTGGTGGGGTTGGATGGTATATAATACTGAGTGGTGGGGTTGGATGGTGTATAATACTGAGTGGTGGGGTTGGATGGTATATAATGCTGAGTGGTGGGGTTGGATGGTATATAATGCTGAGTGGTGGGGTTGGATGGTATATAATACTGAGTGGTGGGTGGGGTTGGATGGTGTATAATACTGAATGGTGGGTGGGGTTTGAATGGTGTATAATACTGAATGGTGGGTGAGGGTTTGGATGGTGTATAATACTGAATGGTGGGTGGGGTTGGATGGTATATAATGCTGAGTGGTGGGTGGGGTTGGATGGTGTATAATAACTGAGTGGTGGGTGGGGTTGGATGGTATATAATGCTGAGTGGTGGGTGGGGTTGGATGGTGTATAATACTGAGTGGTGGGTGGGGTTGGATGGTATATAATACTGAGTGGTGGGTGGGGTTGGATGGTGTATAATACTGAGTGGTGGGTGGGGTTGGATGGTATATAATGCTGAGTGGTGGGGTTGGATGGTGTATGATGCTGAGTGGTGGGTGGGGTTGGATGGTGTATAATGCTGAGTGGTGGGGTTGGATGGTGTATAATGCTGAGTGGTGGGGTTGGATGGTGTATAATACTGAGTGGTGGGGTTGGATGGTATATAATACTGAGTGGTGGGGTTGGATGGTGTATAATGCTGAGTGGTGGGTGGGGTTGGATGGTGTATAATGCTGAGTGGTGGTGGGGTTGGATGGTATATAATGCTGAGTGGTGGGTGGGGTTTGATGGTGTATAATACTGAGTGGTGGGGTTGGATGGTGTATAATGCTGAGTGGTGGGGTTGGATGGTATATAATGCTGAGTGGTGGGGTTGGATGGTATATAATACTGAGTGGTGGGGTTGGATGGTATATAATACTGAGTGGTGGGGTTGGATGGTGTATAATGCTGAGTGGTGGGTGGGGTTGGATGGTATATAATACTGAGTGGTGGGGTTGGATGGTATATAATGCTGAGTGGTGGGGTTGGATGGTATATAATACTGAGTGGTGGGGTTGGATGGTATATAATACTGAGTGGTGGGGTTGGATGGTGTATAATACTGAGTGGTGGGGTTGGATGGTGTATAATGCTGAGTGGTGGGGTTGGATGGTGTATAATGCTGAGTGGTGGGGTTGGATGGTGTATAATGCTGAGTGGTGGGGTTGGATGGTGTATAATGCTGAGTGGTGGGGTTGGATGGTGTATAATGCTGAGTGGTGGGTGGGGTTGGATGTTGTATAATGCTGAGTGGTGGGGTTGGATGGTGTATAATGCTGAGTGGTGGGGTTGGATGGTGTATAATGCTGAGTGGTGGGTGGGGTTGGATGGTGTATAATGCTGATTGGTGGAGTTGGATGGTGTATAATGCTGAGTGGTGGGTGGGGTTGGATGGTGTATAATACTGAGTGGTGGGGTTGGATGTTGTATAATGCTGAGTGGTGGGTGGGGTTGGATGGTGTATAATACTGAGTGGTGGGTGGGGTTGGATGGTGTATAATGCTGAGTGGTGGGGTTGGATGGTATATAATGCTGAGTGGTGGGGTTGGATGGTATATAATACTGAGTGGTGGGGTTGGATGGTGTATAATACTGAGTGGTGGGGTTGGATGGTGTATAATGCTGAGTGGTGGGGTTGGATGGTATATAATGCTGAGTGGTGGGTGGGGTTGGATGGTATATAATACTGAGTGGTGGGGTTGGATGGTGTATAATACTGAGTGGTGGGGTTGGATGGTGTATAATGCTGAGTGGTGGGGTTGGATGGTATATAATGCTGAGTGGTGGGGTTGGATGGTATATAATACTGAGTGGTGGGGTTGGATGGTATATAATACTGAGTGGTGGGGTTGGATGGTGTATAATACTGAGTGGTGGGGTTGGATGGTGTATAATACTGAGTGGTGGGGTTGGATGGTATATAATACTGAGTGGTGGGTGGGGTTGGATGGTGTATAATACTGAGTGGTGGGTGGGGTTGGATGGTGTATAATGCTGAGTGGTGGGGTTGGATGGTATATAATGCTGAGTGGTGGGGTTGGATGGTATATAATGCTGAGTGGTGGGGTTGGATGGTATATAATGCTGAGTGGTGGGGTTGGATGGTATATAATACTGAGTGGTGGGGTTGGATGGTGTATAATGCTGAATGGTGGGTGGGGTTGGATGGTGTATAATGCTGAATGGTGGGGTTGGATGGTATATAATACTGAGTGGTGGGTGGGGTTGGATGGTATATAATGCTGAGTGGTGGGTGGGGTTGGATGGTATATAATACTGAGTGGTGGGTGGGGTTGGATGGTGTATAATGCTGAGTGGTGGGTGGGGTTGTCCTGCAGGTGTCCGTGTATTTATAGAGAAGAAGGCCCAGCTCACTCTGCTGGGGACAGAGATGGACTTCGTGGAGTCCAAGCTGTCCAGTGAGTTTGTCTTCAACAACCCCAACATCAAGGGCACCTGTGGCTGTGGAGAGAGCTTCAACATCTGACAGGGCTTCCTGCGGTGGAGAGGGCTTCAACATCTGAGAGGGCTTCAACATCTGAGAGGGCTTCAACATCTGAGAGGGCTTCCTGCTGTGGAGAGGGCTTCAACATCTGACAGGGCTTCAACATCTGACAGGGCTTCCTGCTGTGGAGAGGGCTTCAACATCTGAGAGAGCTTCAACATCTGACAGGGCTTCAACATCTGACAGGGCTTCCTGCTGTGGAGAGGGCTTCAACATCTGAGAGGGCTTCAACATCTGAGAGGGCTCCCTGCTGTGGTGGCCTCCCAACACACACACCGCCCAACCCTGCCTCCCTCCCTCTCTCATACAGCTCATCTCTTCCCCACTTCCCTCTCTCTCTCTCACAGCCCGTCTTCCCCGCCTCTCTCCCTCCCTCTCTCTCACAGCCCGTCTCTTCCCCTCTCTCACTCTCTCTCTCACAGCCCGTCTTCCCCGCCTCTCTCCCTCCCTCTCTCTCACAGCCCGTCTCTTCCCCTCTCTCACTCTCTCTCTCACAGCCCGTCTCTTCCCCTCTCCCTCCCTCTCTCTCACAGCCCGTCTCTTCCCCTCTCTCACTCTCTCTCTCACACAGCCCGTCTCTTCCCCTCTCTCCCACTCTCTCTCTCACAGCCCATCCCTTCCCCTCCTCCCTCCCACTCTCTCTCTCCCACAGCCCATCACTTCCCCTCCTCCCTCCCACTCTCTCTCTCACAGCCCATCCCTTCCCCTCCTCCCTCCCACTCTCTCTCTCACAGCCCATCCCTTCCCCCTCCTCCTCCCTCTCTCTCTCCCACAGCCCGTCTCTACCCCTCTCTCTCTCTCTCCCACAGCCCATCACTTTCCCTCCTCCCTCCCACTCTCTCTCTCACAGCCCATCCCTTCCCCTCCTCCCTCCCTCTCTCTCTCCCACAGCCCGTCTCTACCCCCTCTCTCTCTCTCTCTCACAGCCCGTCTCTTCCCTCTCTCACCCCTCTCTCTCTCACAGCCCGTCTCTACCCCTCTCTCTCTCTCACAGCCCGTCTCTTCCCCTGTCACTCTCTCTCTCTCCCTCCCACAGCCCATCACTTCACAGCCCATCCCTCCTCCCTCCCACTCTCTCTCTCCCTCTCACAGCCCATCCCTTCACAGCCCTCCTCCCTCACTCTCTCTCTCTCTCTCACAGCCCATCCCTTCCCTCCTCCCTCCCACTCTCTCTCTCACAGCCCATCCCTCCCTCCCTCCTCACAGCCCTCACTCTCTCTCTCTCTCTCACAGCCCATCCCTTCCCTCCTCCCACTCTCTCTCTCTCTCACAGCCCATCCCTTCCCCTCCTCCCTCCCTCTCTCTCTCACACAGCCCATCACTTCCCCTCCCTCTCTCACTCTCTCTCTCCCACAGCCCATCCCTTCCCCTCCTCCCTCTCACTCTCTCTCTCTCACAGCCCATCACTTCCCCTCCTCCCTCCCACTCTCTCTCTCACAGCCCGTCCCTTCCCCTCCTCCCTCCCACTCTCTCTCTCTCCCACAGCCCATCACTTCCCCTCCTCCCTCCCACTCTCTCTCTCTCTCACAGCCCATCCCTTCCCCTCCTCCCTCACTCTCTCTCTCTCTCTCTCACAGCCCATCCCTTCCCCTCCTCCCTCCCACTCTCTCTCTCACAGCCCATCCCTTCCCCTCCTCCCTCACTCTCTCTCTCTCTCTCTCACAGCCCATCCCTTCCCCCTCCTCCTACTCTCTCTCTCTCACAGCCCATCCCTTCCCCTCCTCCCTCCCACTCTCTCTCTCACAGCCCATCCCTTCCCCTCCTCCCTCACTCTCTCTCTCTCTCACAGCCCATCACTTCCCCCTCCTCCCTCCCACTCTCTCTCTCACAGCCCATCCCTTCCCCTCCTCCCTCCCACTCTCTCTCTCCCACAGCCCATCACTTCCCCTCCTCCCTCCCACTCTCTCTCTCCCACAGCCCATCACTTCCCCTCCTCCCTCCCTCTCTCTCTCCCACAGCCCGTCCCTTCCCCTCCTCCCTCTCACTCTCTCTCTCCCACAGCCCGTCCCTACCCCTCCCTCCCACTCTCTCTCCCACAGCCCATCACTTCCCCTCCTCCCTCCCACTCTCTCTCTCCCACAGCCCGTCTCTTCCCCTCCTCCCTCCCACTCTCTCTCTCCCACAGCCCGTCTCTTCCCCTCCTCCCTCCCACTCTCTCTCTCCCACAGCCCGTCCCTTCCCCTCCCTCCCACTCTCTCTCTCCCACAGCCCGTCTCTTCCCCTCCTCCCTCCCACTCTCTCTCTCCCACAGCCCGTCCCTTCCCCTCCTCCCTCCCACTCTCTCTCTCTCACAGCCCGTCCCTTCCCCTCCTCCCTCCCACTCTCTCTCTCCCACAGCCCATCACTTCCCCTCCTCCCTCCCACTCTCTCTCTCCCACAGCCCATCACTTCCCCTCCTCCCTCCCACTCTCTCTCTCCCACAGCCCGTCCCTTCCCTAGCCAGAGGCCTGTGAGGTGAATAAAGAGGTGGAGAGCAGGACATTAAAGCTGTGGGCCTTGAAGCATGGTGGAGTCCTTAGACCTTGTAGCTAAACACTGACCAATAGACTTCCCCCTGAAGTCCTGTCTGCCCTCTTCTTAGACTAAAGAGCACATAGACACACCAGGGTTCTGACAGGCTATACTGTAACAGTACCCAGAAGACTTGGACAGCTAGGCTGAAAATACAGTAGACAGCAAAGGAAATGTTGGTTAGCCAATGGAACGCAGCACAGGAAATGTTGATTAGCCAATGGAACGCAGCACAGGAAATGTTGGTTAGCCAATGGAACGCAGCACAGGAAATGTTGGTTAGCCAATGGAACGCAGCACAGGAAATGTTGGTTAGCCAATGGAACGCAGCACAGGAAATTGCTATCCATCCAAATGGTGGGGCGGGGGGGGGGGTGCAACATTTACACAACATTCTGATAGAAATGTGTTTTATAGAACACAATCATAGAAGAATAGACAGTAGAGTCATGTCTGCTCTATTTGTTACATTTCACCTTCCTGAATACACCCCTGAGGTTGGAGAGTTCCCCACCGACTGTTTTTGAAACATGATTTTGCAGTTTGTAAATTATTTTAGTTTTACTGTGTGTGTGTGTGTGTGTGTGAATAAGAATGTACAAAACCCTGTAAACTGTATAAACGCACAAAACCATATTCCTCACCCACAGAGGGTTCCTTCTGCTCCATGCCAGAACACGTGTTTGTCATGTATGTAACGAGTGCAATACGTCTATGTACAGTTGGTGTGATGTGTCTCGACTAGAATAAATAGGAAATATAAAGTGTTTTTTTGTCTTTTTGTCTTCTTTTAACCAGGTCAGTTGACTGACAACACATTCTCATTTACAGCAACAGCCTAGAGGAATAGTTACAGGGGAGAGGATAGGGGATGAATGAGCCAATTGGGAGCTGGGGATGATTAGGTGACAGATTGGTAATTTAGTCAGGACACCAGGGTCAACACCCCTACACTTACAATAAACACCATGGGATCTTTAGTGACCATAGAGATTCAAGACACCCGTTTAACGTCCCATCCGAAATACGGCACCCTACACAGGGCAATGTCCACTCCAGTAACCTATAGACATATCTACCACTCCAGTAACCTATAGACATATCTACCACTACCACTCCAGTAACCTATAGACATATCTACCACTACCACTCCAGTAACCTATAGACATATCTACCACTCCAGTAACCTATAGACATATCTACCACTACAGTAACCTGTAGACATATCTACCACTACAGTAACCTGTAGACATATCTACCACTACAGTAACCTATAGACATATCTACCACTACCACTCCAGTAACCTATAGACATATCTACCACTACCACTCCAGTAACCTGTAGACATATGTACCACTACCACTCCAGTAACCTATAGACATATCTACCACTACCACTCCAGTAACCTGTAGACATATCTACCACTCCAGTAACCTGTAGACATATCTACCACTTCAGTAACCTGTAGACATACCTACCACTACCACTCCAGTAACCTGTAGACATACCTACCACTCCAGTAACCTATAGACATATCTACCACTACCACTCCAGTAACCTATAGACATATCTACCACTCCAGTAACCTGTAGACATATCTACCCCTCCAGTAACCTATAGACATATCTACCACTCCAGTAACCTATGGACATATCTACCACTCCAGTAACCTGTAGACATATCTACCACTCCAGTAACCTATAGACATATCTACCCCTCCAGTAACCTGTAGACATATCTACCCTCCAGTAACCTGTAGACATATCTACCACTCCAGTAACCTGTAGACATATCTACCACTACCACTCCAGTAACCTATAGACATATCTACCACTCCAGTAACCTATAGACATATCTACCACTACCACTCCAGTAACCTGTAGACATATCTACCACTACCCCTCCAGTAACCTATAGACATATCTACCACTCCAGTAACCTGTAGACTTATCTACCCCTCCAGTAACCTGTAGACATATCTACCACTCCAGTAACCTGTAGACATATCTACCACTCCAGTAACCTATAGACATATCTACCACTCCAGTAACCTGTAGACATATCTACCACTCCAGTAACCTATAGACATATCTACCACTACAGTAACCTATAGACATATCTACCACTCCAGTAACCTATAGACATATCTACCACTCCAGTAACCTGTAGACATATCTACCACTCCAGTAACCTATAGACATATCTACCACTACTCCAGTAACCTGTAGACATATCTACCACTCCAGTAACCTGTAGACATATCTACCACTCCAGTAACCTATAGACATATCTACCACTACCACTCCAGTAACCTATAGACATATCTACCACTACCACTCCAGTAACCTGTAGACATATCTACCACTCCAGTAACCTGTAGACATATCTACCACTCCAGTAACCTATAGACATATCTACCACTCCAGTAACCTATAGACATATCTACCACTACCACTCCAGTAACCTGTAGACATATCTACCACTACCACTCCAGTAACCTGTAGACATATCTACCACTCCAGTAACCTGTAGACATATCTAACCCTCCAGTAACCTGTAGACATATCTACCACTACCACTCCAGTAACCTATAGACATATCTACCACTCCAGTAACCTGTAGACATATCTACCACTACCACTCCAGTAACCTGTAGACATATCTACCACTCCAGTAACCTGTAGACATATCTACCACTACCACTCCAGTAACCTATAGACATATCTACCACTCCAGTAACCTATAGACATATCTACCACTACCACTCCAGTAACCTGTAGACATATCTACCACTACCCTCCAGTAACCTGTAGACATATCTACCACTCCAGTAACCTGTAGACATATCTACCACTCCAGTAACCTGTAGACATATCTACCACTCCAGTAACCTATAGACATATCTACCACTCCAGTAACCTATAGACATATCTACCACTCCAGTAACCTATAGACATATCTACCACTCCAGTAACCTGTAGACATATATACCACTCCAGTAACCTATAGACATATCTACCACTACAGTAACCTGTAGACATATCTACCACTACAGTAACCTATAGACATATCTACCACTACCACTCCAGTAACCTGTAGACATATCTACCACTACCACTCCAGTAACCTATAGACATATCTACCACTACCACTCCAGTAACCTGTAGACATATCTACCACTCCAGTAACCTGTAGACATATCTACCACTCCAGTAACCTGTAGACATATCTACCACTCCAGTAACCTATAGACATATCTACCACTACCACTCCAGTAACCTATAGACATATCTACCACTACCACTCCAGTAACCTGTAGACATATCTACCACTCCAGTAACCTGTAGACATATCTACCACTACAGTAACCAGTAACCTATAGACCTATAGACATATCTACCACTACCACTCCAGTAACCTTTAGACATATCTACCCCTACAGTAACCTGTAGACATATCTACCACTACCACTCCAGTAACCTGTAGACATATCTACCACTCCAGTAACCTGTAGACATATCTACCACTCCAGTAACCTGTAGACATATCTACCTCCACTAACCAGACATATCTACCACTGTAGACATATCTACCATCTACCACTCCAGTAACCATAGACATATCTACCACTACCACTCCAGTAACCTGTAGACATATCTACCACTCCAGTAACCTGTAGACATATCTACTCCAGTAACCTGTAGACATATCTACAGTAACCTGTAGACTACCACTCCAGTAACCTGTAGACATATCTACCACTACCACTCCAGTAACCTGTAGACATATCTACCACTACCAGTAACCTAGACATATCTACCACTACCACTCCAGTAACCTGTAGACATATCTACCACTACCACTCCAGTAACCTGTAGACATATCTACCACTCCAGTAACCTATAGACATATCTACCACTACCACTCCAGTAACCTGTAGACATATCTACCACTCCAGTAACCTGTAGACATATCTACCACTCCAGTAACCAGTAACCTCCAGTAGACATATCTACCACTACCACTCCAGTAACCTATAGACATATCTACCACTACCACTCCAGTAACCTGTAGACATATCTACCACTCAGTAACCTGTAGACATAGACATACCTACCACTACCACTCCAGTAACCTGTAGACATATCTACCACTCCAGTAACCTATAGACATATCTACCACTCCAGTAACCTATAGACATATCTACCACTAACCACTCCAGTAACCTATAGACATATCTCTACCACTCCAGTAACCTGTAGACATATATACCACTACCACTACAGTAACCTGTAGACATATCTACCACTACCCTCCAGTAACCTGTAGACATATCTACCACTCCAGTAACCTGTAGACATATCTACCACTCCAGTAACCTATAGACATATCTACCACTCCAGTAACCTATAGACATATCTACCACTCCAGTAACCTATAGACATATCTACCACTACCACTCCAGTAACCTGTAGACATATCTACCACTCCAGTAACCTGTAGACATATCTACCACTCCAGTAACCTGTAGACATATCTACCACTACCACTCCAGTAACCTATAGACATATCTACCACTCCAGTAACCTATAGACATATCTACCACTACCACTCCAGTAACCTGTAGACATATCTACCACTACCCCTCCAGTAACCTATAGACATATCTACCACTCCAGTAACCTGTAGACATATCTAACACTACCACTCCAGTAACCTGTAGACATATCTACCACTACCACTCCAGTAACCTATAGACATATCTACCACTCCAGTAACCTGTAGACATATCTACCACTCCAGTAACCTGTAGACATATCTACCACTCCAGTAACCTATAGACATATCTACCACTCCAGTAACCTATAGACATATCTACCACTCCAGTAACCTATAGACATATCTACCACTACAGTAACCTATAGACATATCTACCACTCCAGTAACCTGTAGACATATCTACCACTCCAGTAACCTATAGACATATCTACCACTCCAGTAACCTGTAGACATATCTACCACTCCAGTAACCTATAGACATATCTACCACTACCACTCCAGTAACCTGTAGACATATCTACCACTACCACTCCAGTAACCTATAGACATATCTACCACTACCACTCCAGTAACCTGTAGACATATCTACCACTCCAGTAACCTGTAGACATATCTACCACTCCAGTAACCTATAGACATATCTACCACTCCAGTAACCTATAGACATATCTACCACTACCACTCCAGTAACCTATAGACATATCTACCACTCCAGTAACCTGTAGACATATCTACCACTCCAGTAACCTGTAGACATATCTACCACTCCAGTAACCTGTAGACATACCTACCACTACCACTCCAGTAACCTTTAGACATATCTATAGACATATCTACCACTACCACTCCAGTAACCTGTAGACATATCTATCTAACCTGTAGACATATCTACCACTCCAGTAACCTGTAGACATATCTACCACTCCAGTAACCTATAGACATATCTACCACTACCACTCCAGTAACCTATAGACATATCTACCACTACCACTCCAGTAACCTGTAGACATATCTACCACTACCACTCCAGTAACCTGTAGACATATCTACCACTCCAGTAACCTATAGACATATCTACCACTCCAGTAACCTGTAGACATATCTACCACTCCAGTAACCTGTAGACATATCTACCACTCCAGTAACCTATAGACATACCACTACCACTCCAGTAACCTGTAGACATATCTACCACTACCACTCCAGTAACCTGTAGACATATCTACCACTCCAGTAACCTGTAGACATATCTACCACTCCAGTAACCTGTAGACATATCTACCACCCAGTAACCTCCAGTAGACATATCTACATATCTACCACTCCAGTAACCAGTAACCTATAGACATATCTACCACTCCACTCCAGTAACCTGTAGACATATCTAACCTGTAGACATATCTACCACTCCAGTAACCTGTAGACATATCTCACTACCACTCCAGTAACCTGTAGACATATCTACCACTACCACTCCAGTAACCTATAGACATATCTACCACTCCAGTAACCTGTAGACATATCTACCACTCCAGTAACCTGTAGACATACCTACCACTACCACTCCAGTAACCTGTAGACATATCTACCACTACCACTCCAGTAACCTATAGACATATCTACCACTCCAGTAACCTATAGACATATCTACCACTACCACTCCAGTAACCTGTAGACATATCTACACTCCAGTAACCTGTAGACATATCTACCACTCCAGTAACCTGTAGACATATCTACCACTCCAGTAACCTGTAGACATATCTACCACTACCACTCCAGTAACCTGTTGACATATCTACCACTCCAGTAACCTATATACATATCTACCACTCCAGTAACCTGTAGACATATCTACCCCTCCAGTAACCTATAGACATATCTACCCCTCCAGTAACCTATAGACATATCTACCCCTCCAGTAACCTATAGACATATCTACCACTCCAGTAACCTGTAGACATATCTACCACTACAGTAACCCAGTAACCTGTAGACATATCTACCACTACCCCTCCAGTAACCTATAGACATATCTACCACTCCAGTAACCTGTAGACATATCTGTAGACATATCTACCACTCCAGTAACCTATAGACATATCTACCACTCCAGTAACCTATAGACATATCTACCACTCCAGTAACCTGTAGACATATCTACCACTCCAGTAACCTGTAGACATATCTACCACTCCAGTAACCTGTAGACATATCTATCACTCCAGTAACCTATAGACATATCTACCACTACCACTCCAGTAACCTATAGACATATCTACCACTACCACTCCAGTAACCTATAGACATATCTACCACTCCAGTAACCTGTAGACATATCTACCACTCCAGTAACCTATAGACATATCTACCACTACCACTCCAGTAACCTGTAGACATATCTACCACTCCAGTAACCTGTAGACATATCTACCACTCCAGTAACCTATAGACATCTACCACTCCAGTAACCTGTAGACATATCTCTACCACTCCAGTAACCTGTAGACATATCTACCACTCCAGTAACCTATAGACATATCTACCACTCCAGTAACCTGTAGACATATCTACCACTAACCTATAGACATATCTACCACCAGTAACCTGTAGACATATCTACCACTCCAGTAACCTATAGACATATCCAGTAACCTGTAGACATATCTACCACTCCAGTAACCTGTAGACATATCTACCACTCCAGTAACCTATAGACATATCTACCACTCCAGTAACCTATAGACATATCTACCACTCCAGTAACCTGTAGACATATCTACCACTCCAGTAACCTAACCTATAGACATATCTACCACTCCAGTAACCTGTAGACATATCTACCACTACAGTAACCTGTAGACATATCTACCACTACCACTCCAGTAACCTGTAGACATATCTACCACTACCACTCCAGTAACCTATAGACATATCTACCACTACCACTCCACTACCACTCCAGTAGACATATCTACCACTCCAGTAACCTGTAGACATATCTACCACTCCAGTAACCTATAGACATATCTACCACTCCAGTAACCTATAGACATATCTACCACTACCACTCCAGTAACCTGTAGACATATCTACCACTCCAGTAACCTGTAGACATATCTACCACTCCAGTAACCTGTAGACATATCTACCACTCCAGTAACCTATAGACATATCTACCACTCCAGTAACCTGTAGACATATCTACCACTACCACTCCAGTAACCTGTAGACATATCTACCACTCCAGTAACCTGTAGACATCTATAGACATATCTACCACTCCAGTAACCTGTAGACATATCTACCACTACCACTCCAGTAACCTATAGACATATCTACCACTACCACTCCAGTAACCTGTAGACATATCTACCACTACCACTCCAGTAACCTATAGACATATCTACCACTCCAGTAACCTATAGACATATCTACCACTCCAGTAACCTGTAGACATATCTAACTATAGACACTACCACTCCAGTAACCTGTAGACATATCTACCACTCCAGTAACCTATAGACATATCTACCACTACCACTCCAGTAACCTGTAGACATATCTACCACTCCAGTAACCTGTAGACATATCTACCACTCCAGTAACCTGTAGACATATCTACCACTCCAGTAACCTATAGACATATATCAGTAACCTGTAGACATATCTACCACTCCAGTAACCTATAGACATATCTACCACTACCACTCCAGTAACCTGTAGACATATCTACCACTCCAGTAACCTGTAGACATATCTACCACTCCAGTAACCTGTAGACATATCTCTACCACTCCAGTAACCTGTAGACATATCTACCACTCCTAACCTGTAGACATATCTACCAGTAACCTGTAGACATATCTACTACCACTCCAGTAACCTGTAGACATATCTACCACTACCACTCCAGTAACCTGTAGACATATCTACCACTCCAGTAACCTATAGACATATCTACCACTCCAGTAACCTGTAGACATATCTACCACTACCACTCCAGTAACCTATAGACATATCTACCACTCCAGTAACCTATAGACATATCTACCACTACCACTCCAGTAACCTGTAGACATATCTACCACTACCACTCCAGTAACCTATAGACATATCTACCACTCCAGTAACCTGTAGACATATCTACCCCTCCAGTAACCTATAGACATATCTACCACTCCAGTAACCTATAGACATATCTACCACTCCAGTAACCTGTAGACATATCTACCACTCCAGTAACCTATAGACATATCTACCCCTCCAGTAACCTATAGACATATCTACCACTCCAGTAACCTGTAGACATATCTACCACTACCACTCCAGTAACCTATAGACATATCTACCACTCCAGTAACCTGTAGACATATCTACCACTACCACTCCAGTAACCTGTAGACATATCTACCACTACCCTCCAGTAACCTGTAGACATATCTACCACTCCAGTAACCTGTAGACATATCTACCACTCCAGTAACCTGTAGACATATCTACCACTCCAGTAACCTATAGACATATCTACCACTCCAGTAACCTGTAGACATATCTACCACTCCAGTAACCTGTAGACATATCTACCACTCCAGTAACCTATAGACATATCTACCACTCCAGTAACCTGTAGACATATCTACCACTACTCCAGTAACCTATAGACATATCTACCACTCCAGTAACCTATAGACATATCTACCACTCCAGTAACCTGTAGACATATATACCACTCCAGTAACCTATAGACATATCTACCACTACAGTAACCTGTAGACATATCTACCACTACAGTAACCTATAGACATATCTACCACTACCACTCCAGTAACCTGTAGACATATCTATCTACCCCTACAGTAACCTATAGACATATCTACCACTACCACTCCAGTAACCTACATATCTACCACTCCAGTAACCTGTAGACATATCTACCACTCCAGTAACCTGTAGACATATCTACCACTCCAGTAACCTGTAGACATATCTACCACTCCAGTAACCTATAGACATATCTACCACTACCACTCCAGTAACCTATAGACATATCTACCACTACCACTCCAGTAACCTGTAGACATATCTACCACTCCAGTAACCTGTAGACATACCTACCACTCCAGTAACCTGTAGACATATCTACCACTACCACTCCAGTAACCTTTAGACATATCTACCCCTACAGTAACCTGTAGACATATCTACCACTACCACTCCAGTAACCTGTAGACATATCTACCACTCCAGTAACCTGTAGACATATCTACCACTCCAGTAACCTGTAGACATATCTACCACTCCAGTAACCTATAGACATATCTACCACTACCACTCCAGTAACCTATAGACATATCTACCACTACCACTCCAGTAACCTGTAGACATATCTACCACTACCACTCCAGTAACCTATATACATATCTTCCACTACCACTCCAGTAACCTGTAGACATATCTACCACTCCAGTAACCTGTAGACATATCTACCACTCCAGTAACCTGTAGACATACCTACCACTCCAGTAACCTATAGACATATCTACCACTACCACTCCAGTAACCTGTAGACATATCTACCACTCCAGTAACCTGTAGACATATCTACCACTCCAGTAACCTGTAGACATATCTACCACTCCAGTAACCTGTAGACATATCTACCACTACCACTCCAGTAACCTGTAGACATATCTACCACTCCAGTAACCTATAGACATATCTACCACTACCACTCCAGTAACCTATAGACATATCTACCACTACCATATCTCCAGTAACCTGTAGACATATCTACCACTCCAGTAACCTGTAGACATACCTACCACTCCAGTAACCTGTAGACATATCTACCACTACCACTCCAGTAACCTATAGACATATCTACCACTACCACTCCAGTAACCTGTAGACATATCTACCACTACAGTAACATGTAGACATATCTACCACTCCAGTAACCTGTAGACATATCTACCACTCCAGTAACCTGTAGACATATCTACCACTCCAGTAACCTGTAGACATATCTACCACTACAGTAACCTGTAGACATATCTACCACTACCACTCCAGTAACCTGTAGACATATCTACCACTTCAGTAACCTGTAGACATACCTACCACTACCACTCCAGTAACCTGTAGACATACCTACCACTCCAGTAACCTATAGACATATCTATCCCTCCAGTAACCTATAGACATATCTACCACTACCACTCCAGTAACCTATAGACATATCTACCACTCCAGTAACCTATAGACATATATACCACTACCACTACAGTAACCTGTAGACATATCAGTACCTATAGACATATCTACCACTCCAGTAACCTATAGACATATCTACCACTCCAGTAACCTGTAGACATATCTACCCCTCCAGTAACCTATAGACATATCTACCACTCCAGTAACCTATAGACATATCTACCACTCCAGTAACCTGTAGACATATCTACCACTCCAGTAACCTATAGACATATCTACTCCAGTAACCTATAGACATATCTACCACTCCAGTAACCTATAGACATATCTACCACTACCACTCCAGTAACCTGTAGACATATCTACCACTACCCCTCCAGTAACCTATAGACATATCTACCACTCCAGTAACCTGTAGACATATCTACCCTCCAGTAACCTGTAGACATATCTACCACTCCAGTAACCTATAGACATATCTACCACTCCAGTAACCTATAGACATATCTACCACTCCAGTAATAGACATATACCACTCCAGTAACCTGTAGACATATCTACCACTACCACTCCAGTAACCTATAGACATATCTACCACTCCAGTAACCTATAGACATATCTACCACTACCACTCCAGTAACCTGTAGACATATCTACCACTCCAGTAACCTATAGACATATCTACCACTCCAGTAACCTGTAGACATATCTACCCCTCCAGTAACCTGTAGACATATCTACCACTCCAGTAACCTATAGACATATCTACCACTCCAGTAACCTATAGACATATCTACCACTCCAGTAACCTGTAGACATATCTACCACTCCAGTAACCTGTAGACATATCTACCACTCCAGTAACCTATAGACATATCTACCACTCCAGTAACCTGTAGACATATCTACCACTACAGTAACCTATAGACATATCTACCACTACAGTAACCTATAGACATATCTACCACTCCAGTAACCTGTAGACATATATACCACTCCAGTAACCTATAGACATATCTACCACTACAGTAACCTGTAGACATATCTACCACTACAGTAACCTATAGACATATCTACCACTACCACTCCAGTAACCTGTAGACATATCTACCACTACCACTCCAGTAACCTATAGACATATCTACCACTACCACTCCAGTAACCTGTAGACATATCTACCACTCCAGTAACCTGTAGACATATCTACCACTCCAGTAACCTATAGACATATCTACCACTACCACTCCAGTAACCTATAGACATATCTACCACTCCAGTAACCTGTAGACATATCTACCACTCCAGTAACCTGTAGACATATCTACCACTCCAGTAACCTGTAGACATATCTACCACTACCACTCCAGTAACCTTTAGACATATCTACCACTCCAGTAACCTGTAGACATATCTACCACTACCACTCCAGTAACCTGTAGACATATCTACCACTCCAGTAACCTGTAGACATATCTACCACTACCACTCCAGTAACCTATAGACATATCTACCACTCCAGTAACCTATAGACATATACCACTACCACTCCAGTAACCTGTAGACATATCTACCACTACCACTCCAGTAACCTATAGACATATCTACCACTCCAGTAACCTGTAGACATATCTACCCCTCCAGTAACCTGTAGACATATCTACCACTCCAGTAACCTATAGACATATCTACCACTCCAGTAACCTATAGACATATCTACCACTCCAGTAACCTGTAGACATATCTACCACTCCAGTAACCTGTAGACATATCTACCACTCCAGTAGACATATCTACCACTCCAGTAACCTATAGACATACCACTACCCCTCCAGTAACCTATAGACATATCTACCACTCCAGTAACCTGTAGACATATCTACCACTACCACTCCAGTAACCTGTAGACATATCTACCACTACCACTCCAGTAACCTGTAGACATATCTACCACTCCAGTAACCTATAGACATATCTACCACTCCAGTAACCTGTAGACATATCTACCACTCCAGTAACCTATAGACATATCTACCACTACCACTCCAGTAACCTATAGACATATCTACCACTACCACTCCAGTAACCTGTAGACATATCTACCTACCACTCCAGTAACCTGTAGACATATCTACCACTCCAGTAACCTGTAGACATATCTACCACTACCACTCCAGTAACCTATAGACATATCTACCACTCCAGTAACCTGTAGACATATCTACCACTACCACTCCAGTAACCTGTAGACATATCTACCACTCCAGTAACCTGTAGACATATCTACCACTCCAGTAACCTGTAGACATATCTACCACTCCAGTAACCTATAGACATATCTACCACTACCACTCCAGTAACCTATAGACATATCTACCACTACCACTCCAGTAACCTGTAGACATATCTACCACTACCACTCCAGTAACCTATAGACATATCTACCACTACCACTCCAGTAACCTGTAGACATATCTACCACTCCAGTAACCTGTAGACATATCTACCACTCCAGTAACCTGTAGACATATCTACCACTCCAGTAACCTATAGACATATCTACCACTCCAGTAACCTGTAGACATATCTACCACTCCAGTAACCTGTAGACATATCTACCACTCCAGTAACCTGTAGACATATCTACCACTACCACTCCAGTAACCTGTAGACATATCTACCACTACCACTCCAGTAACCTGTAGACATATCTACCCCTCCAGTAACCTATAGACATATCTACCACTACCACTCCAGTAACCTGTAGACATATCTACCACTCCAGTAACCTGTAGACATATCTACCACTCCAGTAACCTGTAGACATATCTACCACTACAGTAACCTGTAGACATATCTACCACTACCACTCCAGTAACCTGTAGACATATCTACCACTTCAGTAACCTGTAGACATACCTACCACTACCACTCCAGTAACCTGTAGACATACCTACCACTCCAGTAACCTATAGACATATCTATCCCTCCAGTAACCTATAGACATATCTACCACTACCACTCCAGTAACCTATAGACATATCTACCACTCCAGTAACCTATAGACATATATACCACTACCACTACAGTAACCTGTAGACATATCTACCACTACCCCTCCAGTAACCTATATACATATCTACCACTCCAGTAACCTGTAGACATATCTACCCCTCCAGTAACCTATAGACATATCTACCACTCCAGTAACCTATAGACATATCTACCACTCCAGTAACCTATAGACATATCTACCACTCCAGTAACCTATAGACATATCTACCACTCCAGTAACCTGTAGACATATCTACCACTCCAGTAACCTGTAGACATATCTACCACTCCAGTAACCTATAGACATATCTACCACTCCAGTAACCTGTAGACATATCTACCACTACCACTCCAGTAACCTATAGACATATCTACCACTCCAGTAACCTCCAGTAATAGACATATCTACCACTCCAGTAACCTGTAGACATATCTACCACTCCAGTAACCTATAGACATATCTACCACTCCAGTAACCTGTAGACATATCTACCACTCCAGTAACCTGTAGACATATCTACCACTACCACTCCAGTAACCTATAGACATATCTACCACTACCACTCCAGTAACCTGTAGACATATCTACCACTCCAGTAACCTATAGACATATCTACCACTCCAGTAACCTGTAGACATATCTACTACCACTCCAGTAACCTATAGACATATCTACTATAGACATATCTACCACTCCAGTAACCTATAGACATATCTACCACTACCACTCCAGTAACCTGTAGACATATCTACCACTCCAGTAACCTGTAGACATATCTACCACTCCAGTAACCTGTAGACATATCTACCACTACCACTCCAGTAACCTATAGACATATCTACCCCTACAGTAACCTGTAGACATATCTACCACTACCACTCCAGTAACCTGTAGACATATCTACCACTCCAGTAACCTGTAGACATATCTACCACTACCACTCCAGTAACCTATAGACATATCTACCACTCCAGTAACCTATAGACATATCTACCACTACCACTCCAGTAACCTGTAGACATATCTACCACTATCCCTCCAGTAACCTATAGACATATCTACCACTCCAGTAACCTGTAGACATATCTACCCCTCCAGTAACCTGTAGACATATCTACCACTCCAGTAACCTATAGACATATCTACCACTCCAGTAACCTATAGACATATCTACCACTCCAGTAACCTGTAGACATATCTACCACTCCAGTAACCTGTAGACATATCTACCACTCCAGTAACCTATAGACATATCTACCACTCCAGTAACCTGTAGACATATCTACCACTACCACTCCAGTAACCTATAGACATATCTACCACTACCACTCCAGTAACCTGTAGACATATCTACCACTACCACTCCAGTAACCTATAGACATATCTACCACTACCACTCCAGTAACCTGTAGACATATCTACCACTCCAGTAACCTGTAGACATATCTACCACTCCAGTAACCTGTAGACATATCTACCACTACAGTAAGACATATCTACCACTACCACTCCAGTAACCTATAGACATATCTACCACTCCAGTAACCTGTAGACATATCTACCACTCCAGTAACCTGTAGACATATCTACCACTCCAGTAACCTGTAGACATATCTACCACTCCAGTAACCTGTAGACATATCTACCACTACCACTCCAGTAACCTGTAGACATATCTACCACTCCAGTAACCTGTAGACATATCTACCACTCCAGTAACCTGTAGACATATCTACCACTCCAGTAACCTATAGACATATCTACCACTCAGTAACTGTAGACATATCTACCACTCCAGTAACCTATAGACATATCTACCACTACAGTAACCTGTAGACATATAGACATATCTACCACTCCAGTAACCTATAGACATATCTACCACTACCACTCCAGTAACCTGTAGACATATCTACCACTCCAGTAACCTGTAGACATATCTACCACTCCAGTAACCTGTAGACATATCTACCACTCCAGTAACCTATAGACATATCTACCACTACCACTCCAGTAACCTGTAGACATATCTACCACTCCAGTAACCTGTAGACATATCTACCACTCCAGTAACCTGTAGACATATCTACCACTACCACTCCAGTAACCTGTAGACATATCTACCACTCCAGTAACCTATAGACATATCTACCACTCCAGTAACCTATAGACATATCTCCACTACCACTCCAGTAACCTGTAGACATATCTACCACTCCAGTAACCTGTAGACATATCTACCACTCCAGTAACCTATCTAGACATATCTACCACTACCACTCCAGTAACCTATAGACATATCTACCACTACCACTCCAGTAACCTGTAGACATATCTACCACTCCAGTAATAGACATACTACTACCACTCCAGTAACCTGTAGACATACCTACCACTCCAGTAACCTATAGACATATCTATCCCTCCAGTAACCTATAGACATATCTACCACTACCACTCCAGTAACCTATAGACATATCTACCACTCCAGTAACCTATAGACATATATACCACTACCACTCCAGTAACCTGTAGACATATCTACCACTCCAGTAACCTATAGACATATCTACCACTCCAGTAACCTGTAGACATATCTACCACTCCAGTAACCTATAGACATATCTACCACTCCAGTAACCTATAGACATATCTACCACTCCAGTAACCTGTAGACATATCTACCACTCCAGTAACCTATAGACATATCTACCACTCCAGTAACCTGTAGACATATCTACCACTCCAGTAACCTGTAGACATATCTACCACTACCACTCCAGTAACCTATAGACATATCTACCACTCCAGTAACCTATAGACATATCTACCACTACCACTCCAGTAACCTGTAGACATATCTACCACTACCACTCCAGTAACCTATAGACATATCTACCACCCCTCCAGTAACCTGTAGACATATCTACCCTACCACTCCAGTAACCTGTAGACATATCTACCACTCCAGTAACCTGTAGACATATCTACCACTCCAGTAACCTGTAGACATATCTACCACTCCAGTAACCTGTAGACATATCTACCACTCCAGTAACCTGTAGACATATCTACCACTCCAGTAACCTGTAGACATATCTACCACTACAGTAACCTATAGACATATCTACCACTCCAGTAACCTGTAGACATATCTACCACTCCAGTAACCTGTAGACATATCTACCACTCCAGTAACCTGTAGACATATCTACCACTCCAGTAACCTATAGACATATCTACCACTCCAGTAACCTATAGACATATCTACCACTACCACTCCAGTAACCTGTAGACATATCTACCACTACCACTCCAGTAACCTGTAGACATATCTACCACTACCACTCCAGTAACCTGTAGACATATCTACCACTCCAGTAACCTGTAGACATATCTACCACTCCAGTAACCTGTAGACATATCTACCACTCCAGTAACCTATAGACATATCTACCACTACCACTCCAGTAACCTATAGACATATCTACCACTCCAGTAACCTGTAGACATATCTACCACTCCAGTAACCTGTAGACATATCTACCACTCCAGTAACCTGTAGACATATCTACCACTCCAGTAACCTATAGACATATCTACCACTCCAGTAACCCTAGACATATCAGTAACCTGTAGACATATCTACCACTACCACTCCAGTAACCTGTAGACATATCTACCACTCCAGTAACCTGTAGACATATCTACCACTCCAGTAACCTGTAGACATATCTACCACTCCAGTAACCTATAGACATATCTACCACTACCACTCCAGTAACCTGTAGACATATCTACCACTACCACTCCAGTAACCTGTAGACATATCTACCACTACCACTCCAGTAACCTATAGACATATCTACCACTACCACTCCAGTAACCTGTAGACATATCTACCACTCCAGTAACCTATAGACATATCTACCACTCCAGTAACCTATAGACATATCTACCACTCCAGTAACCTATAGACATATCTACCACTACCACTCCAGTAACCTGTAGACATATCTACCACTCCAGTAACCTGTAGACATATCTACCACTCCAGTAACCTGTAGACATATCTACCACTCCAGTAACCTATAGACATATCTACCACTCCAGTAACCTGTAGACATATCTACCACCACTCCAGTAACCTATAGACATATCTACCACTACCACTCCAGTAACCTGTAGACATATCTACCACTCCAGTAACCTATAGACATATCTACCACTACCACTCCAGTAACCTATAGACATATCTACCACTACCACTCCAGTAACCTGTAGACATATCTACCACTCCAGTAACCTGTAGACATATCTACCACTCCAGTAACCTGTAGACATATCTACCACTCCAGTAACCTGTAGACATATCTACCACTCCAGTAACCTGTAGACATATCTACCACTACCACTCCAGTAACCTGTAGACATATCTACCACTCCAGTAACCTGTAGACATATCTACCACTCCAGTAACCTGTAGACATATCTACCACTCCAGTAACCTATAGACATATCTACCACTCCAGTAACCTATAGACATATCTACCACTACCACTCCAGTAACCTGTAGACATATCTACTCCAGTAACCTACCACTCCAGTAACCTATAGACATATCTACCACTACCACTCCAGTAACCTGTAGACATATCTACCACTCCAGTAACCTATAGACATATCTACCACTCCAGTAACCTGTAGACATATCTACCACTCCAGTAACCTATAGACATATCTACCACTACCACTCCAGTAACCTGTAGACATATCTACCACTCCAGTAACCTGTAGACATATCTACCACTCCAGTAACCTGTAGACATATCTACCACTACCACTCCAGTAACCTATAGACATATCTACCACTACCACTCCAGTAACCTGTAGACATATCTACCACTCCAGTAACCTATAGACATATCTACCACTACCACTCCAGTAACCTGTAGACATATCTACCACTCCAGTAACCTATAGACATATCTACCACTCCAGTAACCTGTAGACATATCTACCACTCCAGTAACCTATAGACATATCTACCACTACCACTCCAGTAACCTATAGACATATCTACCACTACCACTCCAGTAACCTATAGACATATCTACCACTCCAGTAACCTGTAGACATATCTACCACTCCAGTAACCTATAGACATATCTACCACTCCAGTAACCTGTAGACATATCTACCACTCCAGTAACCTGTAGACATATCTACCACTACCACTCCAGTAACCTGTAGACATATCTACATCTCCAGTAACCTGTAGACATATCTACCACTCCAGTAACCTGTAGACATATCTACCACTACCACTCCAGTAACCTGTAGACATATCTACCACTACCACTCCAGTAACCTGTAGACATATCTACCACTCCAGTAACCTATAGACATATCTACCACTACCACTCCAGTAACCTGTAGACATATCTACCACTCCAGTAACCTGTAGACATATCTACCACTCCAGTAACCTGTAGACATATCTACCACTCCAGTAACCTATAGACATATCTACCACTCCAGTAACCTATAGACATATCTACCACTACCACTCCAGTAACCTGTAGACATATCTACCACTACCACTCCAGTAACCTGTAGACATATCTACCACTACCACTCCAGTAACCTGTAGACATATCTACCACTCCAGTAACCTGTAGACATATCTACCACTCCAGTAACCTGTAGACATATCTACCACTCCAGTAACCTATAGACATATCTACCACTACCACTCCAGTAACCTGTAGACATATCTACCACTCCAGTAACCTATAGACATATCTACCACTCCAGTAACCTGTAGACATATCTACCACTCCAGTAACCTATAGACATATCTACCACTCCAGTAACCTGTAGACATATCTACCACTCCAGTAACCTGTAGACATATCTACCCCTACAGTAACCTATAGACATATCTACCACTACCACTCCAGTAACCTGTAGACATATCTACCACTCCAGTAACCTGTAGACATATCTACCACTACCACTCCAGTAACCTATAGACATATCTACCACTACCACTCCAGTAACCTGTAGACATATCTACCACTCCAGTAACCTGTAGACATACCTACCACTCCAGTAACCTGTAGACATATCTACCACTCCAGTAACCTGTAGACATATCTACCACTCCAGTAACCTGTAGACATATCTACCACTACCACTCCAGTAACCTGTAGACATATCTACCACTCCAGTAACCTGTAGACATATCTACCACTCCAGTAACCTGTAGACATATCTACCACTCCAGTAACCTATAGACATATCTACCACTACCACTCCAGTAACCTATAGACATATCTACCACTACCACTCCAGTAACCTGTAGACATATCTACCACTACCACTCCAGTAACCTATATACATATCTACCACTACCACTCCAGTAACCTGTAGACATATCTACCACTCCAGTAACCTGTAGACATATCTACCACTCCAGTAACCTGTAGACATACCTACCACTCCAGTAACCTATAGACATATCTACCACTACCACTCCAGTAACCTGTAGACATATCTATCACTCCAGTAACCTGTAGACATATCTACCACTCCAGTAACCTGTAGACATACCTACCACTACCACTCCAGTAACCTGTAGACATATCTACCACTACCACTCCAGTAACCTGTAGACATATCTACCCCTACAGTAACCTATAGACATATCTACCACTACCACTCCAGTAACCTGTAGACATATCTACCACTCCAGTAACCTGTAGACATATCTACCACTCCAGTAACCTGTAGACATATCTACCACTCCAGTAACCTATAGACATATCTACCACTACCACTCCAGTAACCTATAGACATATCTACCACTACCACTCCAGTAACCTGTAGACATATCTACCACTCCAGTAACCTGTAGACATACCTACCACTACCACTCCAGTAACCTGTAGACATACCTACCACTCCAGTAACCTATAGACATATATAGCCCTCCAGTAACCTATAGACATATCTACCACTACCACTCCAGTAACCTATAGACATATCTACCACTCCAGTAACCTATAGACATATATACCACTACCACTACAGTAACCTGTAGACATATCTACCACTACCCCTCCAGTAACCTATATACATATCTACCTATAGACATATCTCCAGTAACCTGTAGACATATACCACTCCAGTAACCTATAGACATATCTACCACTCCAGTAACCTGTAGACATATCTACCACTCCAGTAACCTGTAGACATATCTACCACTCCAGTAACCTACATATCTAGACATAATCTATCTACCACTCCAGTAACCTGTAGACATATCTACCACTCCAGTAACCTGTAGACATATCTACCACTACCACTCCAGTAACCTATAGACATATCTACCACTCCAGTAACCTATAGACATATCTACCACTACCACTCCAGTAACCTGTAGACATATCTACCACTACCCCTCCAGTAACCTATAGACATATCTACCAGTAACTAGACCAGTAACCTGTAGACATATCTACCACTCCAGTAACCTATAGACATATCTACCACTCCAGTAACCTGTAGACATATCTACCACTCCAGTAACCTGTAGACATATCTACCACTCCAGTAACCTGTAGACATATCTACCACTCCAGTAACCTATAGACATATCTACCACTCCAGTAACCTGTAGACATATCTACCACTACAGTAACCTATAGACATATCTACCACTACAGTAACCTATAGACATATCTACCACTCCAGTAACCTGTAGACATATATACCACTCCAGTAACCTATAGACATATCTACCACTCCAGTAACCTGTAGACATATCTACCACTCCAGTAACCTATAGACATATCTACCACTACCACTCCAGTAACCTGTAGACATATCTACCACTACCACTCCAGTAACCTATAGACATATCTACCACTACCACTCCAGTAACCTGTAGACATATCTACCACTCCAGTAACCTGTAGACATATCTACCACTCCAGTAACCTGTAGACATATCTACCACTCCAGTAACCTATAGACATATCTACCACTACCACTCCAGTAACCTATAGACATATCTACCACTCCAGTAACCTGTAGACATATCTACCACTCCAGTAACCTGTAGACATACCTACCACTCCAGTAACCTGTAGACATACCTACCACTACCACTCCAGTAACCTGTAGACATATCTACCCCTACAGTAACCTGTAGACATATCTACCACTACCACTCCAGTAACCTGTAGACATATCTACCACTCCAGTAACCTGTAGACATATCTAGACATATCCACTCCAGTAACCTGTAGACATATCTACCACTCCAGTAACCTGTAGACATATCTACCACTACCACCTCCAGACAATCTAGTAGACATAACCTCTACCACTACCACTCCAGTAACCTGTAGACATATCTACCACTCCAGTAACCTGTAGACATATCTACCACTCCAGTAACCTGTAGACATACCTCTACCACTCCAGTAACCTTTAGACATATCTACCCCTACAGTAACCTGTAGACATATCTACCACTACCACTCCAGTAACCTGTAGACATATCTACCACTCCAGTAACCTGTAGACATATCTACCACTCCAGTAACCTGTAGACATATCTACCACTCCAGTAACCTATAGACATATCTACCACTACCACTCCAGTAACCTATAGACATATCTACCACTACCACTCCAGTAACCTAGACATATCTAGACATATCTACCTGTAGACATATCTACCACTCCAGTAACCTATAGACATATCTACCACTACCACTCCAGTAACCTGTAGACATATCTACCACTCCAGTAACCTGTAGACATATCTACCACTCCAGTAACCTGTAGACATATCTACCACTCCAGTAACCTATAGACATATCTACCACTCCAGTAACCTGTAGACATATCTACCACTCCAGTAACCTGTAGACATATCTACCACTCCAGTAACCTGTAGACATATCTACCACTACCACTCCAGTAACCTGTAGACATATCTACCACTACCACTCCAGTAACCTGTAGACATATCTACCACTCCAGTAACCTATAGACATATCTACCACTACCACTCCAGTAACCTGTAGACATATCTACCACTCCAGTAACCTGTAGACATATCTACCACTCCAGTAACCTGTAGACATATCTACCACTCCAGTAACCTATAGACATATCTACCACTACCACCCAGTAACCTGTAGACATATCTACCACTCCAGTAACCTGTAGACATATCTACATCTCCAGTAACCTGTAGACATATCTACCACTCCAGTAACCTGTAGACATATCTACCACTACCACTCCAGTAACCTGTAGACATATCTACCACTCCAGTAACCTATAGACATATCTACCCCTCCAGTAACCTATAGACATATCTACCACTACCACTCCAGTAACCTATAGACATATCTACCACTCCAGTAACCTATAGACATATCTACCACTACCACTCCAGTAACCTGTAGACATATCTACCACTACCCCTCCAGTAACCTATATACATATCTACCACTCCAGTAACCTGTAGACATATCTACCCCTCCAGTAACCTATAGACATATCTACCACTCCAGTAACCTGTAGACATATCTACCCCTCCAGTAACCTATAGACATATCTACCCCTCCAGTAACCTATAGACATATCTACCCCTCCAGTAACCTATAGACATATCTACCACTCCAGTAACCTGTAGACATATCTACCACTACCCCTCCAGTAACCTATAGACATATCTACCACTCCAGTAACCTGTAGACATATCTACCACTACCACTCCAGTAACCTGTAGACATATCTATCTACCACTCCAGTAACCTGTAGACATATCTACCACTCCAGTAACCTGTAGACATATCTACCACTCCAGTAACCTATAGACATATCTACCACTCCAGTAACCTATAGACATATCTACCACTCCAGTAACCTGTAGACATATCTACCACTCCAGTAACCAACCTATAGACATATCTACCACTCCAGTAACCTGTAGACATATCTACCACTACCTATAGACATATCTACCACTCCAGTAACCTATAGACATATCTACCACTCCAGTAACCTATAGACATATCTACCACTCCAGTAACCTGTAGACATATCTACCACTCCAGTAACCTATAGACATATCTACCACTCCAGTAACCTGTAGACATATCTACCACTCCAGTAACCTATAGACATATCTACCACTCCAGTAACCTGTAGACATATCTCTACCACTCCAGTAACCTATAGACATATCTACCACTACCACTCCAGTAACCTGTAGACATATCTACCACTCCAGTAACCTGTAGACATATCTACCACTCCAGTAACCTGTAGACATATCTACCACTCCAGTAACCTATAGACATATCTAACCTATAGACATATCTACCACTCCAGTAACCTGTAGACATATCTCTACCACTCCAGTAACCTGTAGACATATCTACCACTCCAGTAACCTGTAGACATACATATATACCACTCCAGTAACCTGTAGACATATCTACCACTACCACTCCAGTAACCTATAGACATATCTACCACTCCAGTAACCTGTAGACATATCTACCACTCCAGTAACCTGTAGACATATCTACCACTCCAGTAACCTGTAGACATATCTACCACTCCAGTAACCTGTAGACATATCTACCACTCCAGTAACCTATAGACATATCTACCACTACCACTCCAGTAACCTATAGACATATCTACCACTACCACTCCAGTAACCTGTAGACATATCTACCACTCCAGTAACCTGTAGACATATCTACCACTACCACTCCAGTAACCTGTAGACATATCTACCACTCCAGTAACCTGTAGACATATCTACCACTCCAGTAACCTATAGACATATCTATCTACCTGTAGACATATCACTCCAGTAACCTATAGACATATCTACCACTCCAGTCCAGTAACCTGTAGACATATCTACCACTACCACTCCAGTAACCTGTAGACATATCTACCACTACCACTCCAGTAACCTGTAGACATATCTACCACTCCAGTAACCTGTAGACATATCTACCACTCCAGTAACCTGTAGACATATCTACCACTCCAGTAACCTGTAGACATATCTACCACTACCACTCCAGTAACCTATAGACATATCTACCACTCCAGTAACCTGTAGACATATCTACCACTCCAGTAACCTAGACATATCTACCACCAGTAACCTATAGACATATCTACCACTCCAGTAACCTGTAGACATATCTACCACTCCAGTAACCTATAGACATATCTACCCCTCCAGTAACCTGTAGACATATCTACCACTCCAGTAACCTGTAGACATATCTACCACCCAGTAACCCATATCTCCAGTAACCTATAGACATATCTACCACTCCAGTAACCTATAGACATATCTACCACTACCATCTCCAGTAACCTGTAGACATATCTACCACTACCCCAGTAACCTGTAGACATCTAACTATCCAGTAACCATATCTACCACTCCAGTAACCTGTAGACATATCTACCCCTCCAGTAACCTGTAGACATATCTACCACTCCAGTAACCTATAGACATATCTACCACTCCAGTAACCTGTAGACATATCTACCACTCCAGTAACCTGTAGACATATCTACCACTCCAGTCCAACCTATAGACATATCTACCACTCCAGTAACCTGTAGACATATCACCACTATCTAGACATATCTACCACTCCAGTAACCTATAGACATATCTACCACTCCAGTAACCTGTAGACATATCTACCACTCCAGTAACCTATAGACATATCTACCACTAGACCAGTAACCTGTAGACATATCTACCACTCCAGTAACCTGTAGACATATCTACCACTACCACTCCAGTAACCTGTAGACATATCTACCACTACCACTCCAGTAACCTACCACTCCAGTAAGACATATCTACCACTACCACTCCAGTAACCTGTAGACATATCTACCACTCCAGTAACCTGTAGACATATCTACCACTCCAGTAACCTGTAGACATATCTACCACTCCAGTAAGTAGACATATCTACCACTACCACTCCAGACATATCTACCACTACCTAACCTGTAGACATATCTACCACTACCACTCCAGTAACCTATAGACATATCTACCACTCCAGTAACCTATAGACATATCTACCACTCCAGTAACCTATAGACATATCTACCACTCCAGTAACCTATAGACATACTACCACTCCAGTAACCTGTAGACATATCTACCACTCCAGTAACCTAGACATATCTACCACTCCAGTAACCTATAGACATATCTACCACTACCACTCCAGTAACCTGTAGACATATCTACCACTCCAGTAACCTGTAGACATATCTACCACTCCAGTAACCTGTAGACATATCTACCACTCCAGTAACCTATAGACATATCTACCACTACCACTCCAGTAACCTGTAGACATATCTACCACTACCACTCCAGTAACCTGTAGACATATCTACCACTCCAGTAACCTATAGACATATCTACCACTACCACTCCAGTAACCTGTAGACATATCTACCACTCCAGTAACCTGTAGACATATCTACCACTCCAGTAACCTGTAGACATATCTACCACTCCAGTAACCTATAGACATATCTACCACTCCAGTAACCTGTAGACATATCTACCACTCCAGTAACCTGTAGACATATCTACCACTCCAGTAACCTGTAGACATATCTACCACTCCAGTAACCTGTAGACATATCTACCACTACCACTCCAGTAACCTGTAGACATATCTACCACTCCAGTAACCTGTAGACATATCTACCACTACCACTCCAGTAACCTGTAGACATATCTACCACTCCAGTAACCAGTAACCTAGACATATCTACCACTACCACTCCAGTAACAGTAACCTATCTAGACAGTAATAGACATATCTACCACTCCAGTAACCTGTAGACATATCTACCACTCCAGTAACCTATAGACATATCTACCACTCCAGTAACCTGTAGACATATCTACCACTACCACTCCAGTAACCTGTAGACATATCTACCACTACCACTCCAGTAACCTGTAGACATATCTACCACTCCAGTAACCTGTAGACATATCTACCACTCCAGTAACCTGTAGACATATCTACCACTCCAGTAACCTGTAGACATATCTACCACTCCAGTAACCTGTAGACATATCTACCCTCCAGTAACCTGTAGACATATCTACCACTACCACTCCAGTAACCTATAGACATATCTACCACTCCAGTAACCTGTAGACATATCTACCACTACCACTCCAGTAACCTGTAGACATATCTACCACTCCAGTAACCTGTAGACATATCTACCACTACCACTCCAGTAACCTATAGACATATCTACCACTCCAGTAACCTGTAGACATATCTACCACTCCAGTAACCTGTAGACATATCTACCCACTCCAGTAACCTGTAGACAGACACCACTCCAGTAACCTACCACTCCAGTAACCTGTAGACATATCTACCACTCCAGTAACCTATAGACATATCTACCACTCCAGTAACCTGTAGACATATCTACCACTCCAGTAACCTGTAGACATATCTACCACTCCAGTAACCTGTAGACATATCTACCACTACCAGTAACCTGTAGACATAACCTCCAGTAACCTAGACATATCTACCACTCCAGTAACCTGTAGACATATCTACCACTCCAGTAACCTGTAGACATATCTACCACTCCAGTAACCTGTAGACATATCTACCACTCCAGTAACCTGTAGACATATCTACCACTCCAGTAACCTGTAGACATATCTACCACTCCAGTAACCTGTAGACATATCTATCCCTCCAGTAACCTGTAGACATATCTACCCCCCAGTAACCTGTAGACATATCTACTCCAGTAACCTATAGACATATCTACCACTCCAGTAACCTGTAGACATATCTACCCCTCCAGTAACCTATAGACATATCTACCCCTCCAGTAACCTATAGACATATCTACACCTCCAGTAACCTATAGACATATCTACCACTCCAGTAACCTGTAGACATATCTACCACTACCCCTCCAGTAACCTGTAGACATATCTACCACTCCAGTAACCTGTAGACATATCTACCCCTCCAGTAACCTGTAGACATATCTACCACTCCAGTAACCTATAGACATATCTACCACTCCAGTAACCTATAGACATATCTACCACTCCAGTAACCTGTAGACATATCTACCACTACCACTCCAGTAACCTATAGACATATCTACCACTACCACTCCAGTAACCTATAGACATATCTACCACTCCAGTAACCTGTAGACATATCTACCACTCCAGTAACCTGTAGACATATCTACCACTCCAGTAACCTGTAGACATATCTACCACTCCAGTAACCTGTAGACATATCTACCACTACCAGTAACCAGTAACCCACTCCAGACATACTACCACTACCACTCCAGTAACCTATAGACATATCTACCACTACTCCAGTAACCTATAGACATATCTACCACTACCAGTCCAGTAACCTATAGACATATCTACCACTAACCTGTAGACATATCTACCACTCCAGTAACCTGTAGACATATCTACACTACTCCAGACAACCTCCATAGACATATCTACCACTACCACTCCAGTAACCTATAGACATATCTACCACCACTACCATCCAGTAACCTATAGACATATCTACCACTACCACTCCAGTAACCTGTAGACATATCTACCACTAGACATACCACTACAGTAACCTATAGACATATCTACCACTCCAGTAACCTGTAGACATATCTACCACTACCACTCCAGTAACCTATAGACACATCTACACTCCAGTAACCTATAGACATATCTACCACTCCAGTAACCTATAGACATATCTACCACTCCAGTAACCTATAGACATATCTACCACTACCACTCCAGTAACCTATAGACATATCTACCACTCCAGTAACCTATAGACATATCTACCACTACAGTAACCTATAGACATATCTACCACTACCACTCCAGTAACCTATAGACATATCTACCACTACCCCTCCAGTAACCTATAGACATATCTACCACTACCACTCCAGTAACCTATAGACATACCTACCACTCCAGTAACCTGTAGACATACCTACCACTACAGGAACTGACCCTACATATAACTACTGACCCTGGAACTGGCCATGTGTATACTGTAACTACTGTCACTGTATATAGTAGGTACTAACTGACCCTGTATATAGTGTGGTATTAACTGACCCTGTATATAGTGTGGTACTAACTGACCCTGTATATAGTATGGTACTAACTGACCCAGTATATAGTATGGTATTAACTGACCCTGTATATCGTATGGTATTAAACTGACCCTGTATATAGTATGGTATTAACTGACCCTGTATATAGTATGGTATTAACTGACCCTGTATATAGTATGGTATTAACAGACCCTGTATATAGTATTAACTGACCCTGTATATAGTATGGTATTAACTGACCCTGTATATAGTATGGTATTAACTGACCCTGTATATAGTATGGTATTAACTGACCCTGTATATAGTATGGTATTAACTGACCCTGTATATCGTATGGTATTAACTGACCCTGTATATCGTATGGTATTAACTGACCCTGTATATCGTATGGTATTAACTGACCCTGTATATATTGTGGTATTAACTGACCCTGTATATAGTATGGTATTAACTGACCCTGTATATAGTATGGTATTAACTGACCCTGTATATAGTATGGTATTAACTGACCCTGTATATAGTATGGTATTAACTGACCCTGTATATAGTATGGTATTAACTGACCCTGTATATAGTGTGGTATTAACTGACCCTGTATATAGTATGGTATTAACTGACCCTGTATATAGTATGGTATTAACTGACCCTGTATATAGTATTAACTGACCCTGTATATAGTATGGTATTAACTGACCCTGTATATAGTATGGTATTAACTGACCCTGTATATAGTATGGTATTAACTGACCCTGTATATAGTATGGTATTAACTGACCCTGTATATAGTATGGTATTAACTGACCCTGTATATAGTATGGTGTTAACTGACCCTGTATATAGTACGGTATCTACCCCCTCTCCCCTCTCTTCTCTCTACCCCATCCCTCTCCTCTCTTCTCTCCTCCCTCTCCCCTCTTCTCTCTACCCCCTCCCTCTCTTCTCTCTACCCCCTCCCCTCTCTTCTCTCTACCCCTCCTCTCTTCTCTCTACCCCTTCCCCTACCCTCTCTTCTCTCTACCCCTCCTCTCTTCTCTCTACCCCCTCTCCCCTCTCTTCTCTCTACCCCTTCCCCTCCCCTCTCTTCTCTCTACCCCTTCCCCTCCCTCTCTTCTCTCTACCCCCTTCCCTCCCCTCTCTTCTCTCTATCCCTTTCCCCTCCCCTCCCTTCTCTCTACCCCTACCCTCTCTCTCTCTACCCCCTCCCCTCTCTTCTCTCTACCCCCTTCCCTCCCCTCTCTTCTCTCTACCCCCTTCCCCTTCCCTCTCTCTCTCTACCCCCTCCCCTCCCCTCTCTTCTCTCTACCCCCTTCCCCTCCCTGTCTTCTCTCTACCCCCTTCCTCCCTCTCTCTCTACCCTCTCTACCCCTCCCCTCTCCTCTCCCCTCCCCTTTCTCTCTCCCCCCTTCCTACCCCTCTCCCTCCCTCTCTCTACCCCCTTCCCCTCCCCTCTCTCTCTCTCTACCCCTCCTCTCTCTCTCTCTACCCTCTCCCTCCTCCTTCTCTCTACCCCCCCCTCCCCTCTCTCTACCCTTCTCCCCTCCCCCCCCCCCCTCTCTCTACCCCCTTCCCTTCCCTCTCTCTACCCCTTCCCTTCCCCCTCTCTCTACCCCCTCCCCTCTCTCCCCTCTCTCTACCCTCTCCCCTCCCCTCTCTTCTCTCTACCCCCTTCCCCTCCCCTCTCTCTACCCCCTCCCCTCTCTCTACCCCCTCCCCTCTCTTCTCTCTACCTCTGAAGTCAGTGCTGTCTGTCTGTCCATTGCTGTGGCTTTGACAGAGTGCTTTGAACTGAGAGGTGATATTCTACAGATTGACCAGGGTGTGAAGGAGGACACTGGAGCGAACATTGACCGTCTCGTGTGTGAGATCTGAACTGGCCGTCGAGTGTCCTCAACATCTTGGTAGGAGTGAGCTAAAAGAGGAATACTCCGAACAGGTGACTCGACCTCTAGCTTTGATAAATTATTCTAACCACAGATCAAACATTATTTTCACCTTTATTTACAAGGTTTAGATCAAGTCTCCGTTTGATTGGAGCATGAATTTGAAAAAGATATTATAGAACAAATATTTGAACATCCTTTTTCCACTGTTGCTTATTTTAGATTAGGGCAGCGGACTAGCTGCAGTACTTGTGCATAATGACGGACAGCCCTGTGGAGACCGGTCCCAGCAGCCTCCGTCCCCTGGCCGTAACGGACCTCTCAGGCTTACTGTGTAACCAGTCAGCCTCTCTGGAGGACCAGGATGTCCAGGGACCCCCGGTGCTGGTGGATGCCTGGCTGGTGCCCACCATGTTCAGCCTCATCATGCTGGTCGGCCTGGTGGGGAACTCTCTGGTCATCCACGTTATCACCAGGCACCAGCAGATGAGGACCGTCACCAACTTCTATATAGGTACAGTTCTGTATGTCAACTCTGTTATATCAACTCTGTTATGTCAACTCTGTTATGTCAACTCTGTTATGTCAACTCTGTTACATCATGTTACATCAACTCTGTTACATCAACTCTGTTACATCAACTCTGTTATATCAACTCTGTTATGTCAACTCTGTTACATCAACTCTGTTACGTCAACTCTGTTATGTCAACTCTGTTATGTCAACTCTGTTATGTCAACTCTCTTATGTCAACTCTCTTATGTCAACTCTGTTATGTCAACTCTGTTATATCAACTCTGTTACATCAACTCTGTTACGTCAACTCTGTTATATCAACTCTCTTATGTCAACTCTCTTATGTCAACTCTCTTATGTCAACTCTCTTATGTCAACTCTGTTATATCAACTCTGTTATGTCAACTCTGTTATGTCAACTCTCTTATGTCAACTCTCTTATGTCAACTCTGTTATGTCAACTCTGTTATGTCAACTCTCTTATGTCAACTCTGTTACGTCAACTCTCTTATGTCAACTCTGTTAAGTCAACTCTCTTATGTCAACTCTGTTACTTCAACTCTGTTAAGTCAACTATCTTATGTCAACTCTGTTATGTCAACTCTGTTACGTCAACTCTGTGACCATTCTGTTATATCAACCTGTACTACGTGTCTGTACTCGTTGTGCCGTGTTGCTTCAGTGAAACAAAGACATCTTGTTCCTGGTGTTTTGTGTCCCCTTCAACGCTACCCTAACCTCTAACCTCTCTGTCCTGTGTTCCTGGCTACCCTCTAACCTCTACCCTCTAACCTCTCTGTCCTGTGTTCCTGGCTACCCTCTAACCTCTACCCTCTAACCTCTCTGTCCTGTGTTCCTGGCTAACCTCTAACCTCTCTGTCCTGTGTTCCTGGCTACCCTCTAACCTCTACCCTCTAAGCTCTCTGTCCTATGTTCCTGGCTACCCTCTAACCTCTCTGTCCTGTGTTCCTGGCTACCCTCTAACCTCTCTGTCCTGTGTTCCTGGCTAACCTCTAACCTCTCTGTCCTGTGTTCCTGGCTAACCTCTCTGTCCTGTGTTCCTGGCTACCCTCTAACCTCTCTGTCCTGTGTTCCTGGCTAACCTCTAACCTCTCTGTCCTGTGTTCCTGGCTAACCTCTCTGTCCTGTGTTCCTGGCTACCCTCTAACCTCTAACCTCTCTGTCCTGTGTTCCTGGCTACCCTCTCTGTCCTGTGTCCCTGGCTACCCTCTACCATCTACCCTCTAACCTCTCTGTCCTGTGTTTCATGCTACCCTCTAACCTCTCTGTCCTGTGTTCCTGGCTACCCTCTACCCTCTAACCTCTCTGTCCTGTGTTCCTGGCTACCCTCTAACCTCTCTGTCCTGTGTTCCTGGCTACCCTCTAACCTCTAACCTCTCTGTCCTGTGTTCCTGGCTACACTCTAACCTCTCTGTCCTGTGTTTCCGGCTACCCTCTAACCTCTAACCTCTCTGTCCTGTGTTTCATGCTACCCTCTAACCTCTCTGTCCTGTGTTCCTGGCTACCCTCTACCCTCTAACCTCTCTGTCCTGTGTTCCTGGCTACCCTCTAACCTCTCTGTCCTGTGTTCCTGGCTACCCTCTAACCTCTAACCTCTCTGTCCTGTGTTCCTGGCTACACTCTAACCTCTCTGTCCTGTGTTCCTGGCTACCCTCTAACCTCTCTGTCCTGTGTTCCTGGCTAACCTCTCTGTCCTGTGTTCCTGGCTACCCTCTACCCTCTAACCTCTCTGTCCTGTGTTCCTGGCTACCCTCTACCCTCTCTGTCCTGTGTTCCTGGCTAACCTCTAACCTCTCTGACTTGTGTTGCTGCAGTGAACCTGGCCACCCTCTAACCTCTAACCTCTAACCTCTCTGTCCTGTGTTCCTGGCTAACCTCTAACCTCTCTGTCCTGTGTTCCTGGCTACCCTCTAACCTCTCTGTCCTGTGTTGCTGCAGTGAACCTGGCCACCACAGACATAATGTTCCTGGTGTGTTGTGTTCCCTTCACCGCTACCCTGTACCCTCTGCCAAGCTGGGTGTTCGGAGATCTCATGTGTCGTCTGGTCAGCTACCTACAACAGGTGGGTCACACACACAAACCCCAGACTGTCAGCTACCTACAACAGGTGGGTCACACACAAACCCCAGACTGTCAGCTACCTACAACAGGTGGGTCACACACACAAACCCCAGACTGTCAGCTACCTACTACAGGTGGGTCACACACACAAACCCCAGACTGTCAGCTACCTACAACAGGTGGGTCACACACACAAACCCCAGCCTGTCAGCTACCTACAACAGGTGGGTCACACACACAAAACCCCAGACTGTCAGCTACCTACAACAGGTGGGTCACACACACAAACCCCAGACTGTCAGCTACCTACAACAGGTGGGTCACACACACAAAACCCCAGACTGTCAGCTACCTACAACAGGTGGGTCACACACACAAACCCCAGACTGTCAGCTACCTACAACAGGTGGGTCACACACACAAACCCCAGACTGTCAGCTACCTACAACAGGTGGGTCACACACACAAACCCCAGACTGTCAGCTACCTACAACAGGTGGGTCACACACAAACCCACAGACTGTCAGTTACCTACAACAGGTGGGTCACAAACCCCAGACTGTCAGCTACCTACAACAGGTGGGTCACACACACAATCCACAGACTGTCAGCTACCTACAACAGGTGGGTCACACACACAAACCACAGACTGTCAGCTACCTACAACAGGTGGGTCACACACACAAACCCCAGACTGTCAGTTACCTACAACAGGTGGGTCACACACAAACCACAGACTGTCAGCTACCTACAACAGGTGGGTCACACACACAAACCCCAGACTGTCAGCTACCTACAACAGGTGGGTCACACACACAAACCACAGACTGTCAGCTACCTACAACAGGGGGGTCACACACACAAACCCCAGACTGTCAGCTACCTACAACAGGTGGGTCACACACACAAACCACAGACTGTCAGCTACCTACAACAGGTGGGTCACACACACAAACCCCAGACTGTCAGCTACCTACAACAGGTGGGTCACACACACAAACCCCAGACTGTCAGCTACCTACAACAGGTGGGTCACACACACAAAACCCAGACTGTCAGCTACCTACAACAGGTGGGTCACACACACAAACCCCAGACTGTCAGCTACCTACAACAGGTGGGTCACACACACAAACCCCAGACTGTCAGCTACCTACAACAGGTGGGTCACACACACAAACCACAGACAGTCAGCTACCTACAACAGGTGGGTCACACACACAAACCACAGACAGTCAGACTGTCAGCTACCTACAACAGGTGGGTCACACACACAAACCCCAGACTGTCAGCTACCTACAACAGGTGGGTCACACACACAAACCCCAGACTGTCAGCTACCTACAACAGGTGGGTCACACACACAAACCCCAGACTGTCAGCTACCTACAACAGGTGGGTCACACACACAAACCCCAGACTGTCAGCTACCTACAACAGGTGGGTCACACACACAAACCACAGACTGTCAGCTACCTACAACAGGTGGGTCACACACACAATCCACAGACTGTCAGCTACCTACAACAGGTGGGTCACACACACAAACCACAGACTGTCAGCTACCTACAACAGGTGGGTCACACACACAAACCCCAGACTGTCAGCTACCTACAACAGGTGGGTCACACACAAACCACAGACTGTCAGCTACCTACAACAGGTGGGTCACACACACAAACCCCAGACTGTCAGCTACCTACAACAGGTGGGTCACACACACAAACCACAGACTGTCAGCTACCTACAACAGGTGGGTCACACACACAAACCCCAGACTGTCAGCTACCTACAACAGGTGGGTCACACACACAAACCACAGACTGTCAGATACCTACAACAGGGGGGTCACACACACAAACCCCAGACTGTCAGCTACCTACAACAGGTGGGTCACACACACAAACCACAGACTGTCAGCTACCTACAACAGGTGGGTCACACACACAAACCCCAGACTGTCAGCTACCTACAACAGGTGGGTCACACACACAAACCCCAGACTGTCAGCTACCTACAACAGGTGGGTCACACACACAAAACCCAGACTGTCAGCTACCTACAACAGGTGGGTCACACACACAAACCCCAGACTGTCAGCTACCTACAACAGGTGGGTCACACACACAAACCCCAGACTGTCAGCTACCTACAACAGGTGGGTCACACACACAAACCACAGACAGTCAGACTGTCACCTACCTACAACAGGTGGGTCACACACACAAACCCCAGACTGTCAGCTACCTACAACAGGTGGGTCACACACACAAACCCCAGACTGTCAGCTACCTACAACAGGTGGGTCACACACACAAACCCCAGACTGTCAGCTACCTACAACAGGTGGGTCACACACACAATCCACAGACTGTCAGTTACCTACAACAGGTGGGTCACACACACAAACCACAGACTGTCAGCTACCTACAACAGGTGGGTCACACACACAATCCACAGACTGTCAGCTACCTACAACAGGTGGGTCACACACACAAACCACAGACTGTCAGCTACCTACAACAGGTGGGTCACACACACAAACCCCAGACTGTCAGTTACCTACAACAGGTGGGTCACACACAAACCACAGACTGTCAGCTACCTACAACAGGTGGGTCACACACACAAACCCCAGACTGTCAGCTACCTACAACAGGTGGGTCACACACACAAACCACAGACTGTCAGCTACCTACAACAGGTGGGTCACACACACAAACCCCAGACTGTCAGCTACCTACAACAGGTGGGTCACACACACAAACCACAGACTGTCAGCTACCTACAACAGGTGGGTCACACACACAAACCCCAGCCTGTCAGCTACCTACAACACGTGGGTCACACACACAAAACCCCAGACTGTCAGCCTGTCAGCTACCTACAACAGGTGGGTCACACACACAAACCCCAGACTGTCAGCTACCTACAACAGGTGGGTCACACACACAAACCCCAGACTGTCAGCTACCTACAACAGGTGGGTCACACACAAACCACAGACTGTCAGTTACCTACAACAGGTGGGTCACACACACACAAAGCTACCTACAACAGGTGGGTCACACACACAAAGACTGTCAGCTACCTACAACAGGTGGGTCACACACACAAACCACAGACTGTCAGCTACCTACAACAGGTGGGTCACACACACAAACCCCAGACTGTCAGCTACCTACAACAGGTGGGTCACACACAAAACAGACTGTCAGACTGTCAGCTACCTACTACAGGTGGGTCACACACACAAACCACAGACTGTCAGCTACCTACAACAGGTGGGTCACACACACAAACCCCAGACTGTCAGCTACCTACAACAGGTGGGTCACACACACAAACCCCAGACTGTCAGCTACCTACAACAGGTGGGTCACACACACAAACCACAGACTGTCAGTTACCTACAACAGGTGGGTCAGCTACCTACAGACAGGTGGGTCACACACACAAAACCCCAGACTGTCAGCTACCTACAACAGGTGGGTCACACACACAAACCACAGACTGTCAGCTACCTACAACAGGTGGGTCACACACACAAACCCCAGACTGTCAGCTACCTACAACAGGTGGGTCACACACAAACCACAGACTGTCAGCTACCTACAACAGGTGGGTCACACACACAAACCCCAGACTGTCAGCTACCTACAACAGGTGGGTCACACACACAAACCACAGACTGTCAGCTACCTACAACAGGTGGGTCACACACACAAACCCCAGACTGTCAGCTACCTACAACAGGTGGGTCACACACACAAACCACAGACTGTCAGCTACCTACAACAGGTGGGTCACACACAAACCCCAGACTGTCAGCTACCTACAACAGGTGGGTCACACACACAAACCCCAGACTGTCAGCTACCTACAACAGGTGGGTCACACACACAAACCCCAGACTGTCAGCTACCTACAACAGGTGGGTCACACACACAAACCCCAGACTGTCAGCTACCTACAACAGGTGGGTCACACACACAAACCCCAGACTGTCAGCTACCTACAACAGGTGGGTCACACACACAAACCACAGACAGTCAGACTGTCAGCTACCTACAACAGGTGGGTCACACACACAAACCACAGACTGTCAGCTACCTACAACAGGTGGGTCACACACAAACCCCAGACTGTCAGCTACCTACAACAGGTGGGTCACACACACAAACCACAGACTACCTACAACAGGTGGGTCAGCCTGTCAGCTACCTACAACAGGTGGGTCACACACACAAAACCCCAGACTGTCAGCCTGTCAGCTACCTACAACAGGTGGGTCACACACACAAACCCCAGACTGTCAGCTACCTACAACAGGTGGGTCACACACACAAACCCCAGACTGTCAGCTACCTACAACAGGTGGGTCACACACACAAACCCCAGACTGTCAGCTACCTACAACAGGTGGGTCACACACACAAAACCCCAGACTGTCAGCCTGTCAGCTACCTACAACAGGTGGGTCACACACACAAACCACAAACTGTCAGCTACCTACAACAGGTGGGTCACACACACAAACCCCAGACTGTCAGCTACCTACAACAGGTGGGTCACACACACAAACCCCAGACTGTCAGCTACCTACAACAGGTGGGTCACACACACAAACCCCAGACTGTCAGCTACCTACAACAGGTGGGTCACACACACAAACCCCAGACTGTCAGCTACCTACAACAGGTGGGTCACACACACAAACCACAGACTGTCAGCTACCTACAACAGGTGGGTCACACACACAAACCACAGACAGTCAGCTACACCTACAACAGGTGGGTCACACACACAACCACAGACTGTCAGCTACCTACAACAGTCACACACACAAACCACAGACTGTCAGCTACCTACAACAGGTGGGTCACACACAAACCCCAGACTGTCAGCTACCTACAACAGGTGGGTCACACACACAAACCCCAGACTGTCAGCTACCTACAACAGGTGGGTCACACACACAAACAGCTACCTACAACAGGTGGGTCACACACACAAACCCCAGACTGTCAGCTACCTACAACAGGTGGGTCACACACACAAACCCCAGACTGTCAGCTACCTACAACAGGTGGGTCACACACACAAACCCCAGACTGTCAGCTACCTACAACAGGTGGGTCACACACACAAACCCCAGACTGTCAGCTACCTACAACAGGTGGGTCACACACACAAACCCCAGACTGTCAGCTACCTACAACAGGTGGGTCACACACACAAACCACAGACTGTCAGCTACCTACAACAGGTGGGTCACACACACAAACCCCAGACTGTCAGCTACCTACAACAGGTGGGTCACACACACAAACCACAGACTGTCAGCTACCTACAACAGGTGGGTCACACACACAAACCCCAGACTGTCAGCTACCTACAACAGGTGGGTCACACACACAAACCACAGACTGTCAGCTACCTACAACAGGTGGGTCACACACACAAACCCCAGACTGTCAGCTACCTACAACAGGTGGGTCAACACACAAACCCCAGACTGTCAGCTACCTACAACAGGTGGGTCACACACACAAACCACAGACTGTCAGCTACCTACAACAGGTGGGTCACACACACAAACCACAGACTGTCAGCTACCTACAACAGGTGGGTCACACACACAAACCCCAGACTGTCAGCTACCTACAACAGGTGGGTCACACACACAAACCCCAGACTGTCAGCTACCTACAACAGGTGGGTCACACACAAACCACAGACTGTCAGCTACCTACAACAGGTGGGTCACACACACAAACCACAGACTGTCAGCTACCTACAACAGGTGGGTCACACACACAAACCACAGACTGTCAGCTACCTACAACAGGTGGGTCACACACACAAACCACAGACTGTCAGCTACCTACAACAGGTGGGTCACACACACAAACCCCAGACTGTCAGCTACCTACAACAGGTGGGTCACACACAAACCACAGACTGTCAGTTACCTACAACAGGTGGGTCACACACACAATCCACATACTGTCAGCTACCTACAACAGGTGGGTCACACACACAAACCCCAGACTGTCAGACTACAACAGGTGGGTCACACACACAAACCCCAGACTGTCAGCTACCTACAACAGGTGGGTCACACACACAAACCCCAGACTGTCAGCTACCTACAACAGGTGGGTCACACACACAAACCACAGACTGTCAGCTACCTACAACAGGTGGGTCACACACACAATCCACAGACTGTCAGCTACCTACAACAGGTGGGTCACACACACAAACCACAGACTGTCAGCTACCTACAACAGGTGGGTCACACACACAAACCCCAGACTGTCAGCTACCTACAACAGGTGGGTCACACACAAACCCCAGACTGTCAGCTACCTACAACAGGTGGGTCACACACAAACCACAGACTGTCAGCTACCTACAACAGGTGGGTCACACACACAAACCCCAGACTGTCAGCTACCTACAACAGGTGGGTCACACACACAAAACCACAGACTGTCAGCTACCTACAACAGGTGGGTCACACACACAAACCCCAGACTGTCAGCTACCTACAACAGGTGGGTCACACACACAAAACAGACTGTCAGCTACCTACAACAGGTGGGTCACACACACAATCCACATACTGTCAGCTACCTACAACAGGTGGGTCACACACACAAACCCCAGACTGTCAGCTACCTACAACAGGTGGGTCACACACAAACCACAGACTGTCAGTTACCTACAACAGGTGGGTCACACACACAAACCCCAGACTGTCAGCTACCTAAAACAGGTGGGTCACACACACAAACCCAGACTGTCAGCTACCTACAACAGGTGGCTCACACACACAAACCACACACTGTCAGCTACCTACAACAGGTGGGTCACACACACAAACCACAGACTGTCAGCTACCTACTACAGGTGGGTCACACACACAAACCACAGACTGTCAGACTGTCAGCTACCTACTACAGGTGGGTCACACACACAAACCACAGACTGTCAGCTACCTACAACAGGTGGGTCACACACACAAACCCCAGACTGTCAGCTACCTACAACAGGTGGGTCACACACACAAACCCCAGACTGTCAGCTACCTACAACAGGTGGGTCACACACACAAACCCCAGACTGTCAGCTACCTACAACAGGTGGGTCACACACACAAACCCCAGACTGTCAGCTACCTACAACAGGTGGGTCACACACACAAACCCCAGACTGTCAGCTACCTACAACAGGTGGGTCACACACACAAACCACAGACTGTCAGCTACCTACAACAGGTGGGTCACACACACAAACCCCAGACTGTCAGCCTGTCAGCTACAACAGGTGGGTCACACACACAAACCCCAGACTGTCAGCTACCTACAACAGGTGGGTCACACACAAACCCCAGACTGTCAGCTACCTACAACAGGTGGGTCACACACACAAACCCCAGACTGTCAGCTACCTACAACAGGTGGGTCACACACACAAACCCCAGACTGTCAGCTACCTACAACAGGTGGGTCACACACACAAACCCCAGACTGTCAGCTACCTACAACAGGTGGGTCACACACACAAACCACAGACTGTCAGCTACCTACAACAGGTGGGTCACACACACAACCACAGACTGTCAGCTACCTACAACAGGTGGGTCACACACACAAACCACAGACTGTCAGCTACCTACAACAGGTGGGTCACACACACAAACCCCAGACTGTCAGCTACCTACAACAGGTGGGTCACACACAAACCCCAGACTGTCAGCTACCTACAACAGGTGGGTCACACACAAACCCCAGACTGTCAGCTACCTACAACAGGTGGGTCACACACACAAACCCCAGACTGTCAGCTACCTACAACAGGTGGGTCACACACACAAACCACAGACTGTCAGCTACCTACAACAGGTGGGTCACACACACAAACCCCAGACTGTCAGCTACCTACAACAGGTGGGTCACACACACAAACCCCAGACTGTCAGCTACCTACAACAGGTGGGTCACACACACAAACCCCTGTCAGACTGTCAAAGCTACCTACAACAGGTGGGTCACACACACAAACCCCAGACTGTCAGCTACCTACAACAGGTGGGTCACACACACAAACCACAGACTGTCAGCTACCTACAACAGGTGGGTCACACACACAAACCCCAGACTGTCAGACAGGTGGGTCAGACTCACCTACAACAGGTGGGTCACACACACAATCCACAGACTGTCAGCTACCTACAACAGGTGGGTCACACACACAAACCCCAGACTGTCAGCTACCTACAACAGGTGGGTCACACACACAAACCCAGACTGTCAGTTACCTACAACAGGTGGGTCACACACACAAACCTACTGTCAGCAACAGGTGGGTCACACACACAAACCCCAGACTGTCAGCTACCTACAACAGGTGGGTCACACACACAAACCCCAGACTGTCAGCTACCTACAACAGGTGGGTCACACACACAAACCACAGACTGTCAGCTACCTACAACAGGTGGGTCACACACACAAACCACAGACTGTCAGCTACCTACAACAGGTGGGTCACACACACAACCACAGACTGTCAGCTACCTACAACAGGTGGGTCACACACACAAACCACAGACTGTCAGCTACCTACAACAGGTGGGTCACACACACAAACCCCAGACTGTCAGCTACCTACAACAGGTGGGTCACACACAAACCACAGACTGTCAGTTACCTACAACACCACAGACTGTCAGCTACCTACAACAGGTGGGTCACACACACAAACCCCAGACTGTCAGCTACCTACAACAGGTGGGTCACACACACAAACCCCAGACTGTCAGCTACCTACAACAGGTGGGTCACACACACAAACCACAGACTGTCAGCTACCTACAACAGGTGGGTCACACACACAAACCACAGACTGTCAGCTACCTACAACAGGTGGGTCACACACACAAACCACAGACTGTCAGCTACCTACAACAGGTGGGTCACACACACAAACCACAGACTGTCAGCTACCTACAACAGGTGGGTCACACACACAAACCCCAGACTGTCAGCTACCTACAACAGGTGGGTCACACACACAAACCCCAGACTGTCAGCTACCTACAACAGGTGGGTCACACACAAACCACAGACTGTCAGCTACCTACAACAGGTGGGTCACACACACAAACCCCAGACTGTCAGCTACCTACAACAGGTGGGTCACACACAAACCACAGACTGTCAGCTACCTACAACAGGTGGGTCACACACACAAACCCCAGACTGTCAGCTACCTACAACAGGTGGGTCACACACACAAACCACAGACTGTCAGCTACCTACAACAGGTGGGTCATACTGTCAGCTACCTACAACAGGTGGGTCACACACACAAACCCCAGACTGTCAGCTACCTACAACAGGTGGGTCACACACAAACCCAGACTGTCAGCTACCTACAACAGGTGGGTCACACACACAAACCCCAGACTGTCAGCTACCTACAACAGGTGGGTCACACACACAAACCACAGACTGTCAGCTACCTACAACAGGTGGGTCACACACACAAACCACAGACTGTCAGCTACCTACAACAGGTGGGTCACACACACAAACCCCAGACTGTCAGCTACCTAAAACAGGTGGGTCACACACACAAACCACAGACTGTCAGACTGTCAGCTACCTACTACAGGTGGGTCACACACACAAACCACAGACTGTCAGCTACCTACAACAGGTGGGTCACACACACAAACCCCAGACTGTCAGCTACCTACAACAGGTGGGTCACACACACAAACCCCAGACTGTCAGCTACCTACAACAGGTGGGTCACACACACAATCCACAGACTGTCAGTTACCTACAACAGGTGGGTCACACACACAAACCACAGACTGTCAGCTACCTACAACAGGTGGGTCACACACACACAATCCACAGACTGTCAGCTACCTACAACAGGTGGGTCACACACACAAACCACAGACTGTCAGCTACCTACAACAGGTGGGTCACACACACAAACCCCAGACTGTCAGTTACCTACAACAGGTGGGTCACACACAAACCACAGACTGTCAGCTACCTACAACAGGTGGGTCACACACACAAACCCCAGACTGTCAGCTACCTACAACAGGTGGGTCACACACACAAACCACAGACTGTCAGCTACCTACAACAGGTGGGTCACACACACAAACCCCAGACTGTCAGCTACCTACAACAGGTGGGTCACACACACAAACCCCAGACTGTCACCTACAACAGGTGGGTCACACACACAAACCCCAGACTGTCAGCTACCTACAACAGGTGGGTCACACACACAAACCCCAGACTGTCAGCTACCTACAACAGGTGGGTCACACACACAAACCCCAGACTGTCAGCTACCTACAACAGGTGGGTCACACACACAAACCCCAGACTGTCAGCTACCTACAACAGGTGGGTCACACACACAAACCCCAGACTGTCAGCTACCTACAACAGGTGGGTCACACACACAAACCACAGAGACTGTCAGCTACCTACAACAGGTGGGTCACACACACAAACCCCAGACTGTCAGCTACCTACAACAGGTGGGTCACACACACAAACCCCAGACTGTCAGCTACCTACAACAGGTGGGTCACACACACAAACCCCAGACTGTCAGCTACCTGTCAGACTACCTACCACAACAGGTGGGTCACACACACAAACCCCAGACTGTCAGCTACCTACAACAGGTGGGTCACACACACAAACCCCAGACTGTCAGCTACCTACAACAGGTGGGTCACACACACAAACCCACAGACTGTCAGCTACCTACAACAGGTGGGTCACACACACAAACCCAGACTGTCAGCTACCTACAACAGGTGGGTCACACACAAACCACAGACTGTCAGCTACCTACAACAGGTGGGTCACACACACAAACCACACTGTCAGCTACCTACAACAGGTGGGTCACACACACAAACCCCAGACTGTCAGCTACCTACAACAGGTGGGTCACACACACAAACCACAGACTGTCAGCTATCTACAACAGGTGGGTCACACACACAAACCCCAGACTGTCAGCTACCTACAACAGGTGGGTCACACACACAAACCACAGACTGTCAGCTACCTACAACAGGTGGGTCACACACACAAACCCCAGACTGTCAGCTACCTACAACAGGTGGGTCACACACAAACCACAGACTGTCAGCTACCTACAACAGGTGGGTCACACACACAAACCCCAGCCTGTCAGCTACCTACAACACGTGGGTCACACACACAATCCACAGACTGTCAGTTACCTACAACAGGTGGGTCACACACACAAACCACAGACTGTCAGCTACCTACAACAGGTGGGTCCACAGACTGTCAGCTACCACAACAGGTGGGTCACACACACAAACCACAGACTGTCAGCTACCTACAACAGGTGGGTCACACACACAAACCCCAGACTGTCAGCTACCTACAACAGGTGGGTCACACACACAAACCCCAGACTGTCAGCTACCTACAACAGGTGGGTCACACACAAACCACAGACTGTCAGCTACCTACAACAGGTGGGTCACACACACAAACCCCAGACTGTCAGTTACCTACAACAGGTGGGTCACACACAAACCCCAGACTGTCAGCTACCTACAACAGGTGGGTCACACACAAACCACAGACTGTCAGCTACCTACAACAGGTGGGTCACACACACAAACCCCAGACTGTCAGCTACCTACAACAGGTGGGTCACACACACAAACCACAGACTGTCAGCTACCTACAACAGGTGGGTCACACACACAAACCCCAGACTGTCAGCTACCTACAACAGGTGGGTCACACACACAAACCACAGACTGTCAGCTACCTACAACAGGTGGGTCACACACACAAACCCCAGACTGTCAGCTACCTACAACAGGTGGGTCACACACACAAACCCCAGACTGTCAGCTACCTACAACAGGTGGGTCACACACAAACCACAGACTGTCAGTTACCTACAACAGGTGGGTCACACACACAAACCACACTGTCAGCTACCTACAACAGGTGGGTCACACACACAAACCACACACTGTCAGCTACCTACAACAGGTGGGTCACACACACAAACCACAGACTGTCAGCTACCTACAACAGGTGGGTCACACACACAAACCCCAGACTGTCAGCTACCTAAAACAGGTGGGTCACACACACAAACCACAGACTGTCAGACTGTCAACTACCTACTACAGGTGGGTCACACACACAAACCACAGACTGTCAGCTACCTACAACAGGTGGGTCACACACACAAACCCCAGACTGTCAGCTACCTACAACAGGTGGGTCACACACACAAACCCCAGACTGTCAGCTACCTACAACAGGTGGGTCACACACACAAACCACAGACTGTCAGCTACCTACAACAGGTGGGTCACACACACAAACCACAGACTGTCAGCCTGTCAGCTACCTACAACAGGTGGGTCACACACACAAACCCCAGACTGTCAGCTACCTACAACAGGTGGGTCACACACACAATCCACATACTGTCAGCTACCTACAACAGGTGGGTCACACACACAAACCCCAGACTGTCAGCTACCTACAACAGGTGGGTCACACACACAAACCCCAGACTGTCAGCTACCTACAACAGGTGGGTCACACACACAAACCCCAGACTGTCAGCTACCTACAACAGGTGGGTCACACACACAAACCCCAGACTGTCAGCTACCTACAACAGGTGGGTCACACACACAATCCACAGACTGTCAGTTACCTACAACAGGTGGGTCACACACACAAACCACAGACTGTCAGCTACCTACAACAGGTGGGTCACACACACAATCCACAGACTGTCAGCTACCTACAACAGGTGGGTCACACACACAAACCACAGACTGTCAGCTACCTACAACAGGTGGGTCACACACACAAACCCCAGACTGTCAGTTACCTACAACAGGTGGGTCACACACAAACCCCAGACTGTCAGCTACCTACAACAGGTGGGTCACACACAAACCACAGACTGTCAGCTACCTACAACAGGTGGGTCACACACACAAACCCCAGACTGTCAGCTACCTACAACAGGTGGGTCACACACACAAACCACAGACTGTCAGCTACCTACAACAGGTGGGTCACACACACAAACCCCAGACTGTCAGCTACCTACAACAGGTGGGTCACACACACAAACCACAGACTGTCAGCTACCTACAACAGGTGGGTCACACACACAATCCACATACTGTCAGCTACCTACAACAGGTGGGTCACACACACAAACCCCAGACTGTCAGCTACCTACAACAGGTGGGTCACACACAAACCACAGACTGTCAGTTACCTACAACAGGTGGGTCACACACACAAACCACACTGTCAGCTACCTACAACAGGTGGGTCACACACACAAACCCCAGACTGTCAGCTACCTACAACAGGTGGGTCACACACACAAACCCCAGACTGTCAGCTACCTACAACAGCTGGGTCACACACACAATCCACAGACTGTCAGTTACCTACAACAGGTGGGTCACACACACAAACCACAGACTGTCAGCTACCTACAACAGGTGGGTCACACACACAATCCACAGACTGTCAGCTACCTACAACAGGTGGGTCACACACACAAACCACAGACTGTCAGCTACCTACAACAGGTGGGTCACACACACAAACCCCAGACTGTCAGTTACCTACAACAGGTGGGTCACACACAAACCCCAGACTGTCAGCTACCTACAACAGGTGGGTCACACACAAACCACAGACTGTCAGCTACCTACAACAGGTGGGTCACACACACAAACCCCAGACTGTCAGTTACCTACTACAGGTGGGTCACACACAAACCCCAGACTGTCAGCTACCTACAACAGGTGGGTCACACACAAACCACAGACTGTCCTACCAGACTGTCAGACTGTCAGCTACCTACAACAGGTGGGTCACACACACAAACCACAGACTGTCAGCTACCTACAACAGGTGGGTCACACACACAATCCACATACTGTCAGCTACCTACAACAGGTGGGTCACACACACAAACCCCAGACTGTCAGCTACCTACAACAGGTGGGTCACACACAAACCACAGACTGTCAGTTACCTACAACAGGTGGGTCACACACACAAACCACACTGTCAGCTACCTACAACAGGTGGGTCACACACACAAACCACACACTGTCAGCTACCTACAACAGGTGGGTCACACACACAAACCACAGACTGTCAGCTACCTACTACAGGTGGGTCACACACACAAACCCCAGACTGTCAGCTACCTAAAACAGGTGGGTCACACACACAAACCACAGACTGTCAGACTGTCAACTACCTACTACAGGTGGGTCACACACACAAACCACAGACTGTCAGCTACCTACAACAGGTGGGTCACACACACAAACCCCAGACTGTCAGCTACCTACAACAGGTGGGTCACACACACAAACCCCAGACTGTCAGCTACCTACAACAGGTGGGTCACACACACAAACCACAGACTGTCAGCTACCTACAACAGGTGGGTCACACACACAAACCACAGACTGTCAGCTACCTACAACAGGTGGGTCACACACACAACCCCAGTCAGCTACCTACAACAGGTGGGTCACACACACAAACCACATACTGTCAGCTACCTACAACAGGTGGGTCACACACACAAACCACAGACAGTCAGACTGTCAGCTACCTACAACAGGTGGGTCACACACACAAACCCCAGACTGTCAGCTACCTACAACAGGTGGGTCACACACACAAACCCCAGACTGTCAGCTACCTACAACAGGTGGGTCACACACACAAACCCCAGACTGTCAGCTACCTACAACAGGTGGGTCACACACACAAACCACAGACTGTCAGCTACCTACAACAGGTGGGTCACACACACAATCCACATACTGTCAGCTACCTACAACAGGTGGGTCACACACACAAACCACAGACTGTCAGCTACCTACAACAGGTGGGTCACACACACAAACCCCAGACTGTCAGCTACCTACAACAGGTGGGTCACACACACAAACCACAGACTGTCAGACTGTCAGCTACCTACTACAGGTGGGTCACACACACAAACCACAGACTGTCAGCTACCTACAACAGGTGGGTCACACACACAAACCCCAGACTGTCAGCTACCTACAACAGGTGGGTCACACACACAATCCACAGACTGTCAGCTACCTACAACAGGTGGGTCACACACACAAACCACAGACTGTCAGCTACCTACAACAGGTGGGTCACACACACAAACCCCAGACTGTCAGTTACCTACAACAGGTGGGTCACACACAAACCCCAGACTGTCAGCTACCTACAACAGGTGGGTCACACACAAACCACAGACTGTCAGCTACCTACAACAGGTGGGTCACACACACAAACCCCAGACTGTCAGCTACCTACAACAGGTGGGTCACACACAAACCACAGACCACTACAACAGGTGGGTCACACACACAAACCCCAGACTGTCAGCTACCTACAACAGGTGGGTCACACACACAAACCACAGACTGTCAGCTACCTACAACAGGTGGGTCACACACACAAACCACAGACTGTCAGCTACCTACAACAGGTGGGTCACACACACAAACCCCAGACTGTCAGCTACCTACAACAGGTGGGTCACACACAAACCACAGACTGTCAGTTACCTACAACAGGTGGGTCACACACACAAACCACACTGTCAGCTACCTACAACAGGTGGGTCACACACAAACCCCAGACTGTCAGCTACCTACAACAGGTGGGTCACACACAAACCACAGACTGTCAGCTACCTACAACAGGTGGGTCACACACACAAACCCCAGACTGTCAGCTACCTACAACAGGTGGGTCACACACAAACCCCAGACTGTCAGCTACCCTACAACAGGTGGGTCACACACAAACCACAGACTGTCAGCTACCTACAACAGGTGGGTCACACACACAAACCCCAGACTGTCAGCTACCTACAACAGGTGGGTCACACACACAAACCACAGACTGTCAGCTACCTACAACAGGTGGGTCACACACACAATCCACATACTGTCAGCTACCTACAACAGGTGGGTCACACACACAAACCCCAGACTGTCAGCTACCTACAACAGGTGGGTCACACACAAACCACAGACTGTCAGTTACCTACAACAGGTGGGTCACACACACAAACCCCAGACTGTCAGCTACCTACAACAGGTGGGTCACACACACAAACCACAGACTGTCAGCTACCTACAACAGGTGGGTCACACACACAAACCACAGACTGTCAGCTACCTACAACAGGTGGGTCACACACACAAACCCCAGACTGTCAGCTACCTAAAACAGGTGGGTCACACACAAACCACAGACTGTCAGCTACCTACAACAGGTGGGTCACACACACAAACCACAGACTGTCAGCTACCTACAACAGGTGGGTCACACACACAAACCCCAGACTGTCAGCTACCTACAACAGGTGGGTCACACACACAAACCCCAGACTGTCAGCTACCTACAACAGGTGGGTCACACACACAAACCACTACCTACAACAGGTGGGTCACACACACAAACCACAGACTGTCAGCCTGTCAGCTACCTACAACAGGTGGGTCACACACACAAACCCCAGACTGTCAGCTACCTACAACAGGTGGGTCACACACACAATCCACATACTGTCAGCTACCTACAACAGGTGGGTCACACACACAAACCACCAGACTGTCAGCTACCTACAACAGGTGGGTCACACACACAAACCCCAGACTGTCAGCTACCTACAACAGGTGGGTCACACACACAAACCCCAGACTGTCAGCTACCTACAACAGGTGGGTCACACACACAAACCCCAGACTGTCAGCTACCTACAACAGGTGGGTCACACACACAAACCACAGACTGTCAGTTACCTACAACAGGTGGGTCACACACACAAACCACAGACTGTCAGCTACCTACAACAGGTGGGTCACACACACAACCACACAGACTGTCAGCTACCTACAACAGGTGGGTCACACACACAAACCCCAGACTGTCAGCTACCTACAACAGGTGGGTCACACACACAAACCCCAGACTGTCAGCTACCTACAACAGGTGGGTCACACACAAACCACAGACTGTCAGCTACCTACAACAGGTGGGTCACACACACAAACCCCAGACTGTCAGCTACCTACAACAGGTGGGTCACACACACAAACCACAGGTGGGTGGGTCACACACACAAACCCCAGACTGTCAGCTACCTACAACAGGTGGGTCACACACACAAACCACATACTGTCAGCTACCTACAACAGGTGGGTCACACACACAAACCACAGACTGTCAGCTACCTACAACAGGTGGGTCACACACACAAACCCCAGACTGTCAGCTACCTACAACAGGTGGGTCACACACACAAACCCCAGACTGTCAGCTACCTACAACAGGTGGGTCACACACACAAACCACAGACTGTCAGCTACCTACAACAGGTGGGTCACACACAAACCCCAGCCTGTCAGCTACCTACAACAGGTGGGTCACACACACAAACCACACTGTCAGCTACCTACAACAGGTGGGTCACACACACAAACCACAGACTGTCAGCTACCTACAACAGGTGGGTCACACACACAAACCACAGACTGTCAGCTACCTACAACAGGTGGGTCACACACACAAACCACAGACTGTCAGCTACCTACAACAGGTGGGTCACACACACAAACCCCAGACTGTCAGTTACCTACAACAGGTGGGTCACACACAAACCCCAGACTGTCAGCTACCTACAACAGGTGGGTCACACACAAACCACAGACTGTCAGCTACCTACAACAGGTGGGTCACACACACAAACCACAGACTGTCAGCTACCTACAACAGGTGGGTCACACACACAAACCCCAGACTGTCAGCTACCTACAACAGGTGGGTCACACACACAAACCCCAGACTGTCAGCTACCTACAACAGGTGGGTCACACACACAAACCACAGACTGTCAGCTACCTACAACAGGTGGGTCACACACACAAACCCACAGACTGTCAGCTACCTACAACAGGTGGGTCACACACACAAACCCCAGACTGTCAGCTACCTACAACAGGTGGGTCACACACAAACCACAGACTGTCAGCTACCTACAACAGGTGGGTCACACACACAAACCACAGACTGTCAGCTACCTACAACAGGTGGGTCACACACACAAACCCCAGACTGTCAGCTACCTACAACAGGTGGGTCACACACACAAACCCCAGACTGTCAGCTACCTACAACAGGTGGGTCACACACACAAACCACAGACTGTCAGCTACCTACAACAGGTGGGTCACACACACAAACCCCAGACTGTCAGCTACCTACAACAGGTGGGTCACACACACAAACCCCAGACTGTCAGCTACCTACAACAGGTGGGTCACACACACAAACCACAGACTGTCAGCTACCTACAACAGGTGGGTCACACACACAAACCCCAGACTGTCAGCTACCTACAACAGGTGGGTCACACACACAAACCCCAGACTGTCAGCTACCTACAACAGGTGGGTCACACACACAAACCACATACTGTCAGCTACCTACAACAGGTGGGTCACACACACAAACCACAGACTGTCAGCTACCTACAACAGGTGGGTCACACACACAAACCCCAGACTGTCAGCTACCTACAACAGGTGGGTCACACACACAAACCCCAGACTGTCAGCTACCTACAACAGGTGGGTCACACACACAAACCCCAGACTGTCAGCTACCTACAACAGGTGGGTCACACACACAAACCACACTGTCAGCTACCTACAACAGGTGGGTCACACACACAAACCACAGACTGTCAGCTACCTACAACAGGTGGGTCACACACACAAACCACAGACTGTCAGCTACCTACAACAGGTGGGTCACACACACAAACCACAGACTGTCAGCTACCTACAACAGGTGGGTCACACACACAAACCCCAGACTGTCAGCTACCTACAACAGGTGGGTCACACACACAAACCACAGACTGTCAGCTACCTACAACAGGTGGGTCACACACACAAACCACAGACTGTCAGCTACCTACAACAGGTGGGTCACACACACAAACCCCAGACTGTCAGCTACCTACAACAGGTGGGTCACACACACAAACCACAGACTGTCAGCTACCTACAACAGGTGGGTCACACACACAAACCCCAGACTGTCAGCTACCTACAACAGGTGGGTCACACACACAAACCCCAGACTGTCAGCTACCTACAACAGGTGGGTCACACACACAAACCCCAGACTGTCAGCTACCTACAACAGGTGGGTCACACACACAAACCCCAGACTGTCAGCTACCTACAACAGGTGGGTCACACACACAAACCCCAGACTGTCAGCTACCTACAACAGGTGGGTCACACACACAAACCCCAGACTGTCAGCTACCTACAACAGGTGGGTCACACACACAAACCACAGACTGTCAGCTACCTACAACAGGTGGGTCACACACACAAACCACAGACTGTCAGCTACCTACAACAGGTGGGTCACACACACAAACCCCAGACTGTCAGCTACCTACAACAGGTGGGTCACACACACAAACCACAGACTGTCAGCTACCTACAACAGGTGGGTCACACACACAAACCACAGACTGTCAGCTACCTACTACAGGTGGGTCACACACAAACCCCAGACTGTCAGCTACCTACAACAGGTGGGTCACACACACAAACCACAGACTGTCAGCTACCTACAACAGGTGGGTCACACACACAAACCCCAGACTGTCAGCTACCTACAACAGGTGGGTCACACACACAAACCCCAGACTGTCAGCTACCTACAACAGGTGGGTCACACACACAAACCACAGACTGTCAGCTACCTACAACAGGTGGGTCACACACACAAACCACAGACTGTCAGCTACCTACAACAGGTGGGTCACACACACAAACCCAGACTGTCAGCTACCTACAACAGGTGGGTCACACACAAACACAGACTGTCCACAGACTGTCAGCTACCTACAACAGGTGGGTCACACACACAAACCACAGACTGTCAGACAGGTGGGTCACACAAACCACACACTGTCAGCTACCTACAACAGGTGGGTCACACACACAAACCACAGACTGTCAGCTACCTACAACAGGTGGGTCACACACACAAACCCCAGACTGTCAGCTACCTACAACAGGTGGGTCACACACACAAACCACAGACTGTCAGCTACCTACAACAGGTGGGTCACACACACAAACCACAGACTGTCAGCTACCTACAACAGGTGGGTCACACACACAAACCCCAGACTGTCAGTCAACTACCTACAACAGGTGGGCACACACAAACAGACTACAACAGGTGGGTCACACACACAAACCACAGACTGTCAGCTACCTACAACAGGTGGGTCACACACACAAACCACAGACTGTCAGCCTGTCAGCTACCTACAACAGGTGGGTCACACACACAAACCCCAGACTGTCAGCTACCTACAACAGGTGGGTCACACACACAAACCACAGACTGTCAGCTACCTACAACAGGTGGGTCACACACACAAACCCCAGACTGTCAGCTACCTACAACAGGTGGGTCACACACACAAACCCCAGACTGTCAGCTACCTACAACAGGTGGGTCACACACACAAACCACAGACTGTCAGCTACCTACAACAGGTGGGTCACACACACAAACCACAGACTGTCAGCTACCTACAACAGGTGGGTCACACACACAAACCCCAGACTGTCAGCTACCTACAACAGGTGGGTCACACACAAACCACAGACTGTCAGCTACCTACAACAGGTGGGTCACACACACAAACCCCAGACTGTCAGCTACCTACAACAGGTGGGTCACACACACAAACCCCAGACTGTCAGCTACCTACAACAGGTGGGTCACACACACAAACCCACAGACTGTCAGCTACCTACAACAGGTGGGTCACACACACAAACCCCAGACTGTCAGCTACCTACAACAGGTGGGTCACACACACAAACCCCAGACTGTCAGCTACCTACAACAGGTGGGTCACACACACAAACCACAGACTGTCAGCTACCTACAACAGGTGGGTCACACACACAAACCACAGACTGTCAGCTACCTACAACAGGTGGGTCACACACACAAACCACAGACTGTCAGCTACCTACAACAGGTGGGTCACACACACAAACCCCAGACTGTCAGCTACCTACAACAGGTGGGTCACACACACAAACCACAGACTGTCAGCTACCTACAACAGGTGGGTCACACACACAAACCACAGACTGTCAGCTACCTACAACAGGTGGTCACACACACAAACCACAGACTGTCTACCTACAACAGGTGGGTCACACACACAAACCAGACTGTCAGCTACCTACAACAGGTGGGTCAGACTGTCAGCTACCTACAACAGGTGGGTCACACACACAAACCCACAGACTGTCAGCTACCTACAACAGGTGGGTCACACACACAAACCCCAGACTGTCAGCTACCTACAACAGGTGGGTCACACACACAAACCACAGACTGTCAGCTACCTACAACAGGTGGGTCACACACACAAACCACAGACTGTCAGCTACCTACAACAGGTGGGTCACACACACAAACCCCAGACTGTCAGCTACCTACAACAGGTGGGTCACACACAAACCACAGACTGTCAGCTACCTACAACAGGTGGGTCACACACACAAACCACAGACTGTCAGCTACCTACAACAGGTGGGTCACACACACAAACCACAGACTGTCAGCTACCTACAACAGGTGGGTCACACACACAAACCACAGACTGTCAGCTACCTACAACAGGTGGGTCACACACACAAACCACAGACTGTCAGCTACCTACAACAGGTGGGTCACACACACAAACCCCAGACTGTCAGCTACCTACAACAGGTGGGTCACACACACAAACCACAGACTGTCAGCTACCTACAACAGGTGGGTCACACACACAAACCACAGACTGTCAGCTACCTACAACAGGTGGGTCACACACACAAACCACAGACTGTCAGCTACCTACAACAGGTGGGTCACACACACAAACCACAGACTGTCAGCTACCTACAACAGGTGGGTCACACACACAAACCACAGCTACTGTCAGACTACCTACAACAGGTGGGTCACACACACAAACCACAGACTGTCAGCTACCTACAACAGGTGGGTCACACACACAAACCACAGACTGTCAGCTACCTACAACAGGTGGGTCACACACACAAACCACAGACTGTCAGCTACCTACAACAGGTGGGTCACACACACAAACCACAGACTGTCAGCTACCTACTACAGGTGGGTCACACACAAACCCCAGACTGTCAGCTACCTAAAACAGGTGGGTCACACACACAAACCACAGACTGTCAGACTGTCACACAAACCACAGACTGTCCTACTACAGGTGGGTCACACACACAAACCACAGACTGTCAGCTACCTACAACAGGTGGGTCACACACACAAACCCCAGACTGTCAGCTACCTACAACAGGTGGGTCACACACACAAACCCCAGACTGTCAGCTACCTACTACAGGTGGGTCACACACACACACCCCAGACTGTCAGCTACCTACAACAGGTGGGCCACACACACAAACCACACTGTCAGCTACCTACAACAGGTGGGTCACACACAAACCCCAGACTGTCAGCCTACCTACAACAGGTGGGTCACACACAAACCCCAGACTGTCAGCTATCTACACACAGGGTTCAGAGTTGGACTCTGCAGGGTCTGTATCTGTTTTGTCTAAACATAGAAGCTCAAAGGTGATTTTTATGCTTTTATTAAATTATTGTAAAAATTCAATAGTGATTAGTGTGTTCCAGCTGACCTGTATAACTGTGTGTTCCAGGTGACCCTTATAACTGTGTGTTCCAGGTGACCTGTATAACTGTGTGTTCCAGGTGACCTGTATAACTGTGTGTTCCAGGTGACCTGTATAACTGTGTGTTCCAGGTGACCTGTATAACTGTGTGTTCCAGGTGACCTGTATAACTGTGTGTTCCAGGTGACCTGTATAACTGTGTGTTCCAGGTGACCTGTATAACTCTGTGTTCCAGGTGACCTGTGTGTTCCAGGTGACCTGTATAACTGTGTGTTCCAGGTGACCTGTATAACTGTGTGTTCCAGGTGACCTGTATAACTGTGTGTTCCAGGTGACCTGTATAACTGTGTGTTCCAGGTGACCTGTATAACTGTGTGTTCCAGGTGACCTGTATAACTGTGTGTTCCAGGTGACCTGTTTATCTGTTTGTTCCAGGTGATAGGCCAGGCAACCTGTTTATCTGTGTGTTCCAGGTGACAGGCCATGCAACCTGTTTATCTGTGTGTTCCAGGTGACCTGTTTATCTGTGTGTTCCAGGTACCCTTATAACTGTGTGTTCAGGTGACCTGTATAACTGTGTGTTCCAGGTGACCCTTATAACTGTGTGTTCCAGGTGACCTGTATAACTGTGTGTTCCAGGTGACCCTTATAACTGTGTGTTCCAGGTGACCTGTTTATCTGTGTGTTCCAGGTGACAGGCCAGGCAACCTGTTTATCTGTGTGTTCCAGGTGACCTGTTTATCTGTGTGTTCCAGGTGACCTGTTTATCTGTGTGTTCCAGGTGACCTGTTTATCTGTGTGTTCCAGGTGACCTGTTTATCTGTGTGTTCCAGGCGACCTGTTTATCTGTGTGTTCCAGGTCGACCTGTTTATCTGTGTGTTCCAGGTGACCTGTTTATCTGTGTGTTCCAGGTGACCTGTTTATCTGTGTGTTCCAGGTGACCTGTTTATCTGTGTGTTCCTGACCTGTTTATCTGTGTGTTCCAGGTGACCTGTTTATCTGTGTGTTCCAGGTCGACCTTTTATCTGTGTGTTCCAGGTGACCTGTTTATCTGTGTGTTCCAGGTGACCTGTTTATCTGTGTGTTCCAGGTGACCCTTATAACTGTGTGTTCCAGGTGACCTGTATAACTGTGTGTTCCAGGTGACCTGTTTATCTGTGTGTTCCAGGCGACCTGTTTATCTGTGTGTTCCAGGTGACCTGTTTATCTGTGTGTTCCAGGTGACCTGTTTATCTGTGTGTTCCAGGTGACCTGTTTATCTGTGTGTTCCAGGTGACCTGTTTATCTGTGTGTTCCAGGTGACCTGTTTATCTGTGTGTTCCAGGTGACCTGTTTATCTGTGTGTTCCAGATCGACCTGTTTATCTGTGTGTTCCAGGTGACAGGCCAGGCAACCTGTTTATCTGTGTGTTCCAGGCGACAGCCCAGGCGACCTGTATCACTCTGTCTGCTATGAGTGTTGACCGTTGCTATGTGACCGTCTACCCTCTACAGTCCCTACGCCACCGCACCCCTCGCATGGCCGTGACGGTCTCTGTTTCCATCTGGATAGGTACACACACACCACACACACACCACACACCACACTCCACACACCACACACCACACACCACACACACACCACACACCACACACCACACACACACACACACACCACACACCACACACACACACCACACTCCACACACCACACACCACACACCACACCACACACCATACACCACACCATACACCACACACCACACACCACACACACACCACACACACCACACACACACACCACACACACCACACAAACCACGCACACACACCACACACACACACCACACACACACCACACACCACACACCACACACCACACACACACACCACACACCACACACCACACCACACACACACACCACACACACACACCACACCACACACCACACACACACACTCCACACTCCACACTCCACACACCACACACCACACCACACCACACCACACACACCACACACCACACACCACACACCACATACCACACACCACACCACACACCACACAAACCACGCACACACACCACACACACACACCACACAAACCACGCACACACACCACACACACACACCACACACACACCACACACACACACACCACACAAACCACGCACACATACCTCACACACCACACCACACACCACACACACCACACACCACACACACACACACACCACAAACACACACCACACACCACACACCACACCACACACCACACCACACACCACACACCACACCACACACCACACACACACCACACACACACACCACACAAACCATGCACACACACCACACACACACACACCAGACACACACCACACAAACCACGTACACATACCTCACACACCACACCACACACACCACACACCACACACACACACACACCACAAACACACACCACACAAACCACACACACATACCACACACACCACACACACATACCACACACACCACACACACACCACACAAACCACACACACATACCACACACACCACACACACATACCACACATACCACACACACATACACACCACACACCACACACCATACACACCATACACACCACACACCACACACCACACACCACACACACCACACACCACACACCACACACCACACACCACACCACACCACACATACCACACACACATACACACCACACACCATACACACCACACACACCACACACCACACCACACACCACACACCACACCACACACCACACACCACACACCACACCACACACCACACACCACACCACACACACCACACACTGTCACATCTATTCTGTTATATTTCCATATATGTGTGATACATACTCTCTCTATCTCTCCATCTCTATCTCTCCATCTCTCTATCTCTCCATCTCGTTCTCTCTGTCTCTCCTTCTCTCCATCTCTATATCTCTCCATCTCTCCATCTCTCCATCTCTCCATCTCTCCGTCTCTCCGTCTCTCCATCTCTCCATCTCTATCTCTCTATCTCTCCATCTCTCCATCTCTCCATCTCTCTATCTCTCTATCTCTCCATCTCTATCTCTCCATCTCTCTATCTCTCCATCTCTCCATCTCTCCATCTCTCTATCTCTCCATCTCTATATCTCTCCATCTCTCCATCTCTATCTCTCCATCTCGTTCTCTCTGTCTCTCCTTCTCTCCATCTCTATCTCTCCATCTCTTTCTCTCCATCTCTCCATCTCTCCATCTCTCCATCTCTCCATCTCTCCATCTCTCCATCTCTCCATCTCTCCATCTCTATCTCTCCATCTCTCCATCTCTCTATCTCTCTATCTCTCCATCTCTATCTCTCCATCTCTCCATCTCTCCATCTCTCCATCTCTCCATCTCTCTATCTCTCCATCTCTATATCTCTCCATCTCTCCATCTCTATATCTCTCCATCTCTCCATCTCTCTATCTCTCCATCTCGTTCTCTCTGTCTCTCCTCCATCTCTCCATCTCTATCTCTCCATCTCTATCTCATCTCTCCATCTCTCCGTCTCTCCATCTCTCCATCTCTCCATCTCTCCATCTCTCTATCTCTCCATCTCTCCATCTCTCTCCATCTCTCCATCTCTCTCCATCTCTCCATCTCTATATCTCTCCATCTCTCCATCTCTCTATCTCTCCATCTCGTTCTCTCTGTCTCTCCTTCTCTCCATCTCTATCTCTCCATCTCTTTCTCTCCATCTCTCCATCTCTCCATCTCTCTATCTCTCCATCTCTCCATCTCTCCATCTCTCTCCATCTCTCTATCTCTCCATCTCTCCATCTCTCTATCTCTCCATCTCTTTCTCTCCATCTCTCCATCTCTCCGTCTCTCTATCTCTCCATCTCTCCATCTCTCTATCTCTCTATCTCTCCATCTCTCTATCTCTCCATCTCTCTATCTCTCCATCTCTATCTCTCTATCTCTATCTCTCCATCTCTCCATCTCTCCATCTCTCCATCTCTATCTCTCCATCTCTCCATCTCTCTATCTCTCCATCTCTCCATCTCGTTCTCTCTGTCTCTCCTTCTCTATCTCTCCATCTCTCTATCTCTCCATCTCTATCTCTCCATCTCTATCTCTCCATCTCCTTCTCACTATCTCTCCTTATCTCCATCTCTCCTTCTATATTTGTCCTGCTCTCCATCTCTACATATCTCCATCTTTTATCAACCTATATCTCCATCTCTATCTCTCTATCTATCTCTACATCTATTTTTCTCTCCATCTCCATCTCTATTCAATTCAATTCAAGGGGCTTTATTGGCAGGGGAAACGTGTTAACATTACCAAAGCAAGTGATGTAGATAATATACAAAAGTGAAATAAACAATAAAAATTAACAGTAAACATTACACATACAGAAATTTCAAAACAATAAAGACATTACAAATGTCATATTATATATATATATATATATATATATATATATATATATAGTGTTGTAACGATGTACAAATGGTTCATGTACAAAAGGGAAAATAAATAAACATAAATATGGGTTGTATTTACAATGGTGTTTGTTCTTCACTGGTTGACCTTTTCTTGTGGCAACAGGTCACAACTCTAGCTGCTGTGATGTCACACTGTGGTATTTCACCCAGTAGATATGGGAGTTTATCAAAATTGGGTTTGTTTTCTAATTCTTTGTGGGTCTGTGTAATCTGAGGGAAATATGTCTCTCTAATATGGTCATATATTGGGCAGGAGGTTAGGAAGTGCAGCTCAGTTTCCACCTCATTTTGTGGGCAGTGAGCACATAGCCTGTCTTCTCTTGAGAGCCATGTCTGTCTACGGTGGCCTTTCTCAATAGCAAGGCTATGCTCACTGAGTCTGTACATAGTCAAAGCTTTCCTTAAATTTGGGTCAGTCACAGTGGTCAGGTATTCTGCCACTGTGTACTCTGTTTTACCGTCAAGTAGCATCCTAGTTTACTCAGTTTTCTGGTAATTCTTTCCAATGTGTCAAGTTATATTATCTTTTTGTTTTCACATGATTTGGTTGGGTCTAATTGTGCTGCTGTCCTGGGGCTCCTTGCCTTGTCTCTCAGATCGTTCACAGCTTTGTATATCTCCATCTCTCCATGTCCATCTCTCCATCTATCCTGCTCTCCATCTCTCCCTCTCTCTCTCTCTCCATCTCCATCTCTATCTATCCTGCTCTCCATCTCTTTCTCTCTATCTCCATCTCTCCACCTCTATCTCTATCTATCCTGCTCTCCATCTCCATCTCCATCTCTCTCTCTCGCCATCTCTATCTCTCCACCTCTCCACCTCTCCACCTCTCCACCTCTCCATCTCTCTCATCTCTCCATCTCTATCTCTCCACCTCTATCTCTCATCTCTCCATCTCTCCATCCTTCCCCCAGGTTCCCTCCTGCTGTCAGTGCCTATAGCTCTGTATCAGCGTTTAGAGGAAGGCTGTTGGTTCGGTCCCCAGACCTACTGCAGCGAAGTGTTTCCTTCAGCCCGCCTCCAGAGAGCGTTTATCCTTTACAGCTTCCTGGCTGTCTACCTGTTACCTCTCGTCACCATCTGCTTCTGTTACGCCTTCATGATCAAACGCATGGGACAGCCCTCGGTACAGCCCACCGACAGCAACTACCAGGTAGTTAGACAACACAACCTGTCTCTCCCTTACCCTAACCCCATCCCCTAACCCCGTCCTCTATCCTAACCCTAACCCCATCCTCTAACCCTCCCCTAACCCCGTCCTCTATCCCTCCCCTAACCCCATCCTCTATCCCTCCCCTAACCCCATCCTCTAACCCTCCCTAACCCCGTCCTCTATCCTAACCTAACCCCATCTCTAACCTCCTTTTAACCCCGTCCTCTATTCTCCCTAACTTTATTCTTTATCCCTCCCTAACCCCATCTCTAACCCACCCCTAAATCTGCCGTCTTTATCCTTCCTAATTTTAATTTATCTTTAATTTCCTTTAATTTTATCCTCTAATTTTCCTTTAACCCCTTATTCTATTTTAACCTAATTTCCTCTAACCCTCCTTTTAACCCCGTCCTCTATCCTTATTTTAATTTTATCTTCTAACCCTTTTAATTTTATTCCTTTAATTTTCCTTAATTTTTATCTTAACCCCCCTTTAACCCCATTCCTTTTAATTTTTCTTTAATTTTATCTCTAACTTTATCTCCTAAATTTTATCTTTTAACGTTCCCTAACCTTAACCCTTTAATTTACTTTAACTTTATCTCTAATTTTCCTTAACTAACCTTACTCTAACCCCATCCTCTAACCCTTCTTTTAACCCCATTCTTTTAATTTCCTAACCCTTCTAATTTTATCTTTTAACCTTATTTTTAATTTTAACCCCTTAACCTATTTTAACCCCATATTCTCTAACGTATCCTCTAACCCTCCATTAAATTCATCCTTTAATTTTGTCCTAACCCCATCTTTAACCTTCCCTAAACCATTCCTAACCTTTTTTTAACCCCATCCACTAACCCTCCCCCTAACCCCATCCTCTAATTTTTTCCCTAACCCCATCCTCTAACCTCCTTTAACCCCCATCTTTAACCCTTAACCCCATCCTTAACCCTCTAACCTTTATTCTAACCTTCTTAACCCCATCCTCTAACCTTCTTTTAACCCCATCCTCTAATTTTTTCTTTTAATTTTATCCTCTAACCCTCCCCTAACCCATCTCTAACCTTCCCCCTAATTTTATCTAACCTTTCCCTAACCCCATCCTCTAACCCTCCCTAAACCATCCCCTAACCCCATCCTAACCCTCCCCTAACCCCGTCCTTAACCCTTCCTCTAACCCCATCCTCACCCTAACCCCATCCTCTAACCTTTACCCTAACCCCATCCTCTAACCTTCCCTAACCCCTAACATCCTCTAACCCCATCCCCTAACCCTCCCTAATCCTCTTTAACCCTATCCTCTAACCTTACCCTAACCCCTAACCATACCCTAACCCTATCCTCTAACCCTCCCCTAACCCCATCCTCTAACCTCCCCTAACCCCATCCTCTAACCTCCCTAACCCCATCCTCTAACCTTCCCCTAACTTATCCTCTAACCCCATCCTCACCCTAACCCCCATCCTCTAACCTTCCCTAATCCTCTTTAACCTAATTTCCCTAACCCCATTTCCTTTCTTTTAACCTTACCCTAACCCCATCCTCTAACCCCTTTTAACCCTCCTTTAACCCCATCCTTTAATTATCCTTTTAACCTTTTAATTATACCCTAACTCCCCATTTTTAATTCTTTATCTTTTTAATTTTATTTTAATCCTTTAATTTTTTACCTTTAACCCCCATCCTCTTTTATTCCTTCCCCTAACCCCATCCTCTAATTTTATTCTTTTAACCCTCATTCTTTTAACCCTAATCCCTACCTTTAATTCCTTTTAACCCCCTCCATTCTAACCCCTTTAACTTTATCCTTTAACCTTACCCTAACCTTAACCCCTAACCTTACCCTAACCCCATACTCTAACCCTAACCCTAACCCCATCCTCTAATACCCTAAATTATCTTAACCCTACCCTAACCCTCTTTTAACCCTCCCCTAAACCATCCTCTAACCTTTTTAACCCCATCTTTTAACCTTCCCTAATCCCATCCTCTAACCCTCCCTAACTCCCATCCTCTAATTCCCTAATTTTATTCTTTTAATTTTTCCTCCCCTAACCCCATCCTTTAATTTTCCCTAACCCCCATCCTCTAACCTTCCCTAATTTATCCTCTAACCTTCCCCTAACCCCATCCTTTCTAACCCTCCCCTTTAATCCTCTATCCTACTCCTAACCCCATAACCCCTAACGTCCTTAACTGCTCCCTAACCCCATCCCCTGCAACCCCATCCTCACCCTAACCCCATCCTCTAACCTTACCCTAACCCCATCCTCTAACCTTCCTTAACTCCCTAATCCCTACCCTAACCATCCTCTAACCCTCCCCTAACCCCATCCTCTAACCTCTAACCCCTTCCCCTAACCCCATCCTCTAACCTTACCCTAACCCTAACCATACCCTAACCCCATCCCTCCCTCCCTAACCCCATCCTCTAACCTCTTCCCTAACCCCATCCTCTAACCCTCCCTTACCCCATCCTCTAACCCTCCCATCCTCTAACTTAAACTAATCCTCTAACCCCTAACCTTACCTAACCCCATCCTCTAACCTTACCCTAACCTTAACCCCTAACCTTACTATTTTAACCCTTATTCCCTAACCTTTCCTTTAACCTTATTTCTAACCCTCCCCTAACCCCTATCTCTAACCTTCCTTTAACCCCATCCTCTAACCCTCCACTAACCCCATCCTCTAACCCTCCCCTAACCCTATCCCTATTTCCTCTAACCTTATTTAAACTTAACCTCTAACCTTACCCTAACCCCATCCTCTAACCTTCCCCTAAACCATCCTCTAACCCTCCCCTAACCCTATCCCCTAACCCCATCTCTAACCCTCCCTAACCCCATCTCTAACCTTACCTCCTAACCCCATCCCTAACCTTACCTAACCCCATCCTCTAACCTTCCCTAACCTTAACCCCTAACCTTACCCTCCTAACCCCATCCTCTAACCCTCCCTAACCCCATCCTCTAACCCTCCTTTAAACCCTAACCCTACCCTAACCCTATCCTCTAACCCTCCCTAACCCCATCCTCTAACCCTACCCTAACCCCATCTTCTAACTTACCCTAACCTCATCCTCTAACCTTACCCTAACCCCATCTCTAACCCTACCCTAACTTTATCTCTAATTTCCTTTTTAATTTTATCTCTAACCTTCCCTAACCCCATCCTCTAACCTCCCTAACCCCATCCTTTCTAACCTTCCCTAACCCCATCCTCTAACCCTCCCCTAACCCCATCTCTATCTCTATCTCACTCCCAACCCCATCCTCTAACCTTCCCTAACCCTATCTCTATCTCTACCCTAACCCATCCTCTAACCCTCCCCTAACCCCGTCCTCTATTCTTACCTTAACCTAATCCTCTAACCCTCCCTAACCGTTTCCTATCTCTACTTTAACCCTATCCTCTAACCCTCTTTAATTTTATTCTTTAACCCTCCCCTAACCCCATCCCTCTAACCCTCCCCTAACCCTATCCTCTAACGCCCCTAATTTTATCTCTTTTAATTCCCCGAATTCCTATCTCTTTAACTCCTATCTCCCCTAATTTTCTATCCTCTTTTAACCTTTCCTTAACCCTAACCCCTTAATCCTTACCCCCCATCCTCTAACCTCCTCTTAATTTATTCTTTTAACTTCCCTCTAACCTTTTCTAACCCTATCTCTAACCTTACTCCTAACTTAATCAACCCCATCTCTAACCTCCCTAACCTTATCTCTAACCATACCCTAACCCCATCCTCTAACCCTCCCCTTTAACCCCATCCTCTAACCCTCCCTAATCCCATCCCATCCCTCCTTTAACCCCATCCTCTAACCCTCCCCTAACCCCATCCTCTAACCCTCCCCTAACCCCATCCTCTAACCCTTCCTAACCCCCATCCTCTAATCCTCCCCTAACCCCATCCTCTAACCCTCCCCTAACCCCATCCTCTAACCTTACCCTAACCTTAACCCCTAACCTTACCCTAACCCCATACTCTAACCCTACCCTAACCCCATCCTCTAACCCTCCACTAAACCATCCTCTAACCCTACCCTAACCCCATCCTCTAACCCTCCCTAAACCATCCTCTAACCCTACCCTAACCCCATCTTCTAACCCTCTTTAACCCCATCTCTAACCTTTCCCTAACCCCATCTCTAACCCTCCCCTAACCCCCATCCTCTAACCTCCCCTAACCCCATCCTCTAACCTTTCCCTAACCTCATCCTCTAACCTTTTAACCCCATCCTCTAACCTTCCCTAACCCCATCCTCTAACCCTTTATCCTCTAATCTAACCCTATCTCTAATCCTTCCCTAACCTCATCTCTAACCTCCCTAACTTTTCCTATCTCCTTTCCTTTAACCTTCCTTTAACGTTTTCCATTCTATCTCTAACTTTACCCTAACCCTATCTCTAACCTTCCTAACTCCCTAACCCCCTAACCCCCAATCCTCTAACCTTCCCTAACCCTCCTCTAACCCCATCCTAACCTTACCCTAATTTTTCTAACCATCCCTAACCCCTATCTCTAACCCTCCCTAACCCCATCCTCTAACCTCCCTAACCCCATCCTCTAACCCTCCCCTAACCCCATCCTCTAACCCTCCTAACCCCATCCTCTAACCCCATCTCACCCTAACCCCATCCTCTAACCTTTCCCTAACCTTAACCCTAACCTTACTTTTAACCTTATCCTAACCTTCTTTAACCCCTCTTATTTTAACCCCCATCCACTAACCCTCCCCTAACCTTATCCTCTAACCTCTTAATCCTCTAACTTATCTTACCTTTAACCTTAACCCCCTATTTCTAACCCTCCCCTAACCCCCATCCTCTAACCTCCCCTTACCCCATCCACTCTAACCCTCCCTAACCCCATCCTCTAACCTCCCTAACCCCATCCTCTACCCTTCCCCTAACCCCCATCCTCTAACCCTCCCCCTAACCCCATCCTCTAACCCTCCCTAACCCCATCCTCTAACCTCTCCTAACCCCATCCTCTAATCCCTCCCCTAACCCCATCCTCTAACCTCCCCCTAACCCCATCCTCTAACCTTACCCTAACCTTAACTCTAACCTTACATCCTAACCCCATACTCTAACCCTACCTTAAACCCATCTCTAACCCTCCACTAAACCATCCTCTAACCCTACCTAACCCCATCCTTAACCCTCCCCTAAACCATCCTTTCTAACCCCTTACCCCTAACCCCATCATCTCTAACCTTCCCAACTTACATCCTTTCAACCTCAACCCCCATCTCTAACCCTCCCTAACCTTAACCCATCCTCTAACCCTCCCTAACCCATCCTCTAACCTTCCCCTAACTCCCATCTCTAACCCTTCCCTAACCCCATCCTCTAACCTTCCCTAACCCCATCCTCTAACCTTCCCTAACCCCATCCTCTAACCTTTTCCCTAACCCCATCCTCTAACCTCCCTACCCCTAACCCCCATCCTCTAACCTTACCCTAACCCCCATTTTCTAACCTTCCTCTAACCCAACCTCTAACCCCTAACCCTATCCCTAACCTCCCTATCCTCTCCTAACTCCTATCTCTCTAACCTTACCCTAACCCTATCCTTTAATTTTACCCTAACCCTAATCCCATCTTAATTCCCTAACCCCATCCTCTCCCTAACCCTTCCCTAACCCCATCCTCTAACCCTCCCTAACCCCATCCTCTAACCTTCCCCTAACCCCATCCTTAACCCTCCCCTAACCCCATCCTAAACCTTCCCTAACCCCATCCTCTAACCTTCTCCTAACCTTATCCTTCTTAACTTCTAACCTAACCCCATCCTTTCAACCCTCCCCTAAACCCCTAACCCTCCCTAACCCCATCCCTAACCCCATCCTCTAACCCTCCCTAACCCCATCCTCTAACCTTACCCTAACCCCATCCTCTAACCTTGAAACTTAACCCATCCTCTAACCTTACCCTAACCTTAATCCTCTAACCATCTCCCTAACCCCATCCTCTAACCCTCCCTAACCCCATCCTCAACCCTCCCCTAACCATCCTCTAACCCTACCCTAACCCCATCCTCTAACCCTCCCCTAACCCCATCCTAACCCTTTCAACCCTAATCTTCTAACCCTCTAACCCCATCCCTAACCTACCCTAACCCCATCTCTAACCCTCCCTAACCCCATCCTCTAACCTTACCCTAACCCCAACTCTAACCTTACCCTAACCCCATCCTAACCCTCCCTAACCCCATCCTTCTAACCCTCTAACCCACCCTAAACCCCATCCTCTAATCCTACCCTAACCCCATCCTCTAACCCTCCCTAACCTCATCTCATCCTTTCCTAACCTATCTCTAACCTCCCTAACCCCATCCTCTATTCCTTACCCCCAATTCCTATCCTCTAACCTTAACTTTATTCTATCTCCCATCCTCATCTCTAACCTCCCTAACCCTTTTCTATAACCCTCCCCTAACCCTATCTCCTTCTAACCTCTTTAATTCCATCCTCTAACTCCTTCCCTAACCCCATCCTCTAACTTCTTCCCCTAACCTTCCTCTAACCCCATCTCCTTTAATCTATCTCTAATTCCCTAACCCCCCTCTATCTACCCTAACCCCATCCTCTAACCCTCCCTAAATCCTCTAACCCTCCCCTAACCCTTCCCTAACCCCATCCCTAACCTTACTCCTAACCTTAACCCTAACCCCATCCTCTAACCTTCCCTAACCCCATATCTCTAACCATCCTTAACCCTAATCCTAACCCTCCCTAACCCCATCCTCTAACCCTCCCTAACCCCATCCTCTAACCCTTTCCCTAACCCCATCCCCTAACCCCATCCTCTAACCTTACCCCTAACCCCATCTCTAAACCTTCCCCTAACCCCCATCCTCTAACCCTCCCTAACCCCATCCTCTAACCTTACCCTAACCCTATCCTCTAACCCTACCCTAACCCCATTTCTAACCTTACCCTAACCCCATTGTTTTAACCCTCCCTAACCCCATCCTCTAACCCCTTCCTAACCCCATCCTCTAACCCTCCCTAAACCATCCTCTAACCTTAACCCCTATCTCTAACCTACTCCTAACCCCATCCATCCTCTAACCTTTCCCTAACCCCATCTTTCTAACCCTCCCCTAACCCCATCCTCTAACCCTCCCCTAACCCCATCCTCTAACCCTCCTAACCCCATCCTCTAACCCTCCCTAACCCCATCCTCTAACCTTCCCTAACCCCATCTCTAAATCTTAACCCTAACCTTATCCCTAACCCCATCCTCTATGCCCTTCCTAACCCCATCCTCTAACCCTCCCTAAACCATCTCCTCAACCATCCCTAACCCCATCCTCTAACCCTATCCTCTAACCCCATCCCCAACCTACCCCTAACCCCATCCTCTAACCTTACCCTAACCCCATCCTCTAACCTTACCCTAACCTTATCCTCTAACCTTACCCTAACCCCATCCTCTAACCTTTCCTAACCCCATCCTCTAACCCTCCCCCTAAACCATCCTCTAACCCTCCCTAACCCCTATCCTCTAACCTCCCTAACCCCATCCTTTAACCCTACCCTAACCCCATCTTCTAACCCTACCCCTAACCCCCATTCTTCTAACCTTACCCTAACCCCATCCTCTAACCTTCCCTTAACCCCATCCTCCTAACTCCTACCTAACATCCTCTAACCTCCCTAACCCCATCCTCTAACCTTAACCCCCTAACCCATCCTCTAACCCCCTCCCCTAACCCCATCCTCTAACCTTCCCTAACCCCTAAACCATCCTCTAACTCCCCCTAACCCCATCCTCTAACCCTCCCCTAACCCCCTCTAACCTACTAACCCCTATCTCTTTCTAACCCCTAACCCCATCTCTAACCTCCCCCTAACCCCATCTCTATCCTTACTCCTAACAATCCTCTAACCTTACCCTAACCCCATCTCAATCCTTACCCTAACCCAATCCTCTAACCCTCCCCTAAACCATCCTCTAACCTTACCTAACCCCATCCTCTAACCCTCCCTAACTCCCTATCCTCTAACCCTCCCTAACCCCATCTCTAACCTTCCCTAACCCCATCCTCTAACCCTACCCTAACCCCATCCTCTAACCCTCCCCTAACCCCCATCCTCTAATCCTTCACCCTAACCCCATCTCTAACCCTCCCCTAACCCTTCCCTAATCCTTACCCCTAACCCCATCCACTAACCTCCCTAACCCCATCCTCTAACCCTCCCCTAACCCTATCCTCTAACCCCATCCTCTAACCCATCTTTCTAACCCCCCAACCCCATCCTCTAACCCTCCTAACTCCCTAATCTCTCTAATCCTATCTCTAACTCCCTAATCCCTATCTCTCCCTCCCCTAACCCCATCCTCTAACCTTACCCTAACCCATCACTATCCTAACCATCCCTAACCCCATCCTCTAACCCTCCCCTAACCCCATCCTCTAACCTCCCTAACCCCATCCTCTAACCTTCCTAACCCCATCCTCTAATCCTCCCTAACCCCATCCTCTAACCCTCCCCTAACCCCATCCTCTAACCCTTATCCCTAACCCTAACCCCTAACCTTCCTAACCTTAACCTCTATCCCTCCCTAACCCCATCCTCTAACCTCCACTAAACCATCCTCTAACCCTACCCTAACCCCATCCTCTAACCCTCCCTAAATCCTAATCCTTAACTCCTAACCCCATCCTCTAACCCTCCCTAACCCCATCCTCTAACCTTCCCTAACCCCATATCTAACCTCCCCCTAACCCCATCTCTAACCCTCCCTAACCCCATCCTCTAACCCTCCCTAAACCATCCTCTAACCCTAACCCTAACCCCATCCTTTAACCTTCCCTAACCCCATCCTCTAATTTTCTTGACCTACTCCTAACCCCATCCTCTAACCCTCCCTAACCCCATCCTCTAACCTTCCCTAACCCATCCTCTAACCCTCCTTTAACCCCCATCCTCTAACCCTCCCCTAAACCATCCTCTAACCCTCCCCTAACCTTCCTAATCTATCTTTTTTAACCTTCCCTAACCCCATCCTCTAACCTTCCTTTAACCCCCATCCTCTAACCTTTCCCTAACCCCCATCCTCTAACCCTCCCCTAACCCCATCCTCTAACCTTTCCCCTAACCCTATCCTCTAACCTCCCCTAACCCCATCCTCTAACCCTCCCCTAACCCCATCCTCTAACCCCCCATCCTCCCTAAACCATCCTCTAACCCTTCCCTAACCCCATCCTCTAACCCTCCCTAACCCCATCCTCTAACCTTCCCTAACCCCATCTTCTAACCTTACCCTAATCTTATCTATTTAATCCTCTAATTCTTTTCTTTAATTTCCTACCTAATTCCTATTCATCCTCTAACCTCCCTCTATTTTAATTCTAACCCCCCTATCCTCTAATTCCCTAACCCCATCCTCTAACCCTACCCTAAATCTTCTAACCTTATCCTCAACCTCCATCCTCTAACCTTCCCTAACCCCATCTCTAACCTTACCTAACCCCATCTCTAACCTTCCCTAACCCCATCCTCTAACCTTCCCTAACCCCATCCTCTAACCTCCCCTAACCCCATCTCTAATCCTTCCCTAACCCCATCCTCAACTTTACCCCTAACCCCATCTCTAACCTTGCATCCTAACCCCTATCTACCCTAACCTCATCCCTAACCCTCCCCTAACCCCATCCTTTAATCCTTCTTGACCTAACCCTATCCTCTAACCTCCTCCTAACTCCTAACTATCTCTAACGTCCTAACCCCATCCTCTAACCTCTAACTCCAATCCTCTAACCCTCTATTTTAACTTTAATTCCTTATTCTATTTTATCCTTTTAACCCTTTAATTCTTATTCTTTCTATTTATTTCTAACCTCCCTAACCCTATCTTATATCTTTTTTAATTCATACCCCCTATCCAATCCCTAACCCTCCTAACCCTATCCTCTATCCTACCTAACCCAATCCTCCTAACCCTCCCTAACCCCATCTCTAACCCCATCTCACCCTAACCCCATCTCTAACCTTCCCTAACCTAACCCTCTAACCCTCCCTAACCCCATCCACTAACCTCCCTAACCCCATCCTCTAACCTCCCTAACCCTCATCCTCTAACCCTATCCTCTACCTTACCCTAACCTTAACTCAACCCTATCCCTAACCCTCCCCAACCCCCATCCTCTAACCCTCCCCTAAACCCCATCCTCTAACCATACCTAACCCCATCCTCTAACCCTTCCCTAACCCCATCCTCTAACCCTCCCTAACTCCTCATCTCTATCCCTCCCCTAACCCCATCTCTAACCCTCCCTAACCCCATCCTCTAACCTTCTCCCCTAACCCCATCCTCTAACCCTACCCTAACCCCATCCTCTAACCTCCCCTAACCCCATCCTCTAACCCTACCCTAACCCCATCCTCTAACCTAAACCATCCCTCTAACCCTAACCCTTATCCTCTAACCTCCCTAATCATCCTCTAACCCTTCCCTAACCCCATCCTCTAACCCTCCCTAAACCATCCTCTCTAACCCTCCCCTAACCTCATCTCTAACCTCCCTAACCATCATCTAACCCTTCCTAACCCCATCCTCTAACCCTTCCCTAACCCCATCTTCCCAACCTTCCCTAACCCCATCCTTTCTAACCCTTCTCAACCCCCATCCTCTAACCCTCCCTAACCCCATCCTCTAACCCTCCCCTTGTTCCTATCTATTTTAACCTTTCCCTAACCCTATCTCTCTTTAACCGTTCCCTAACTTTTTCAATTCTTCTGCACCTATATCTTACCTTACCAATTCCTAACCCATTTCTAACCTTCTATTAACCCATCTCTATTCCTTCCTAATTTATCTTTTAACCCCACCACCTATCCTTACCCTAACCCCTATCCTCTAACCTCCCCTAACTTTCCCCTAACCCTTTTCCCCTAACCCTATCCCCTAACATCCTCACAACCTCTATCCTAACCTTACCCTAACCCTATCTCTTCTAACTCCCTTCCTAACTCCCTAACCTCTCTAACCCCATCTCTAACCTCCCCTAACCCTTCCCCTAACCCCATCCTAACCCTTACCCATAACTCCCTAACCTTCCCTAACCTTATCCCTGACCCTCTCCTAACCCCATCCCTCTAACCTCCCTAACCCCAACCTTAACCTCAAACCCCATCCACTAACCTCATCCTAACCCCATCCTCACCCTAACCCCATCCTCACCTTCCTAACCTTAACCCCTGACCTTACCCTAACCTCTAATCCTCTAACTCTTTCTCTTTACCCTATCTCTTTCTAATTTACTTTACTCTCTTAACTCATATCTTAACCTTATTCCTTAATTCTTCTTAATTCTATCTCTTTAAATTCTTCTTAATTCCTATCTCTGCACCTTTAATTCCATTCCTTTTGAATCCCTTCTCTTTTATCTTTTCTAATTCTTGATCTCTTACCTTTAATTTTATTCTTTGAATTTTTCTTAATTCTTTTAAATTTCCTTCTTGGCCTTATTCTTATTTACCCTCTTACCCCTATCTGTCTCTAACCTCCTTTAACCTACTCTCTAACTCTATACTACTAACTTCCCCTAACTCCTAATCTACTTCGGACCTGCTACCTAACCTTACCTTTCAACTCCCATCTCTAACCCTCTTACTTGCTTCAAACTATCTCTTTCTAATCCTTACTTCCTAACCTCATCTCTTTTCTAACTCCTTCCCTGAACCTCTATCTCTAACTCGGCCCCTAACCTCTATCTCTTCTAATCCTTCCCTAACCCCATCCTCTCTAACCCTCCCTAAACCATCTCTAACCCTACCCTTATCCTCTAACCTTTCCCTAACCTCATCCTAACCCTCCCCTAACCCCCATCCTCTAATCCTCCCCTAACCCCATATCTCTAACCCTCCCCTAACCCCATCTCTTAACCCTTCCCTAACCCTCTATCCTCTAACCTTTTCCCTAACCCCATCCTTTCTAACCTTCCCTAACCCCATCCTCTAACCCTCCCCAACCCCATCCTCTAACCTTCCCCTAACCCCATCCTCTAACCCTCCCCTAACCCCATCTCTAACCTCCCCCTAACCCCATCCTCTAACCCTCCCCTAACCCCTTTCTAACTCTTCCCTAACCTAACTCCTAACCTTAACCCTCAACCTTCCCTAACTTATCTCTCTAAATCCTTACCAACCCCATCTCTAACCTCTCCCTAACCATCTATCCTCTAACCCTTCCTTACTTAATTCCTTAACCCTAAATTCTATCTCTCTAACCTCCTTCTCAATCCCTATCTCTAACCTTTTCCCATCATCTCTGTAACCCTTTAACCCCATCTCTAATCCTCTAACTTTTCCTCTAACCTCCCCCATTCTAACCTTTCCCTAACCTAACCCCTAACCTACCTCCTAACCCCATACTCTAACCCTACCCTAACCCCCATCCTCTAACCCTCCCTAACCATCCCCTAACCCTACCCTAACCATCCTCTAACCTCCTCTAAAATCCCTTTGCCTATCCCCTCTAACGCCATCCTAACTTTACCAACTCCTCATCTCTTCTAACCTCCCTAACTCCCCGTCCTCTGACTCATCCTAACCCCATCTCCTAACCCTCAATCCTTTCTAACCCCATCTCTAACCTCCCCTAACCCCATCCTCTCTAACCTTCCCTAACCCCATCCTCTAACCTCCCCTAACCCTAACCCCCTAACCTTCCCTAACCCCATACTCTAACCCTTCCCTAACCCCATCCTCCTAACCCCGCCTCCACTAAACCTATCCTCTAACCCTACCCTAACCCCATCCTCTAACCTCCCCTAAACCATCCTCTAACCCTACCCTAACCCCATCCTCTAACCCCTCCCTAACCCCATCCTCTAACCTTCCCTAACCCCATCCTCTAACCTCCCTACCCCATAACTCTAACCCTCCTAACCCCATCCTCTAACCCTCCCAACCCCATCCTCTAACCCTTCCCTAACCCCATCCTCTAACCTTCCCCTAACCCCATCCTCTAACCTCCCCTAACCCCCATCTCTAACCCTCCCCTAACCCATCCTCTAACCTTCCCTAACCTTCCCCTAACCTTCCCTAACCCCATCCTAACCTTCCTAACCCCATCCCCAACCATCCACTAACCCTCCCCTAACCCCATCCTCTAACCTCCCCTCTAACCCTCCTAACCCCATCCTCTAATTTCCTTAACCCTAACCTCCCTAACCCCATCCTCTAACTTTAATTCTCCCTAACCCCTTTCCTAACCCCATCCTCTAACCTTCCCCTAACCCCTAACCATGCCCTAGCCCTATCCTCTAACCTCCCCTAACCTCTATCTCTCACCCTCCCTAACCTCATCCTCTAACCTCCCCTAACCCCATCCTTAACCTCCCTAACCCCATCCTCTAACCCCATCCTTCAACCCCTAACCCCCTAACCTTCCTAACCCCAACTCCCTAACCTTACCCTAACCCCATCCTCTAACCTTCCCTTAACCCTAACCTAACCCCTAACCCCATCTTAATTTCCCCTAACATCCTATCCTCTAACCTTCCTCTAACCCCATCCTCTAACCTTTTACCCTAACTTAACCCTAACTCCTATCTACCTAACCATCATACTCTAACCCTACCCTAACCCCATCCTCTGCCCTATTTAACCATCTAACTCCTCCCATTCCCAATCTCTAACTTATTTTCCCTAACCTCATCCTCTAACCCCTCCCCATAAACCATCCTCTCCTTCCTATCTCACTCCCTAACCCCATCTCTAACCTTCCCTAACCCCATCCTCTAACCCTTTCCTAACCCTATCCTCTAACCTATTCCCTAACTATCCTAACCCCTTCCTCAACCTTCCCCTAACCCCATCCTCTAACCTTCCCTAACCCTAATCCTCTACCTTCCTACCTAACCCCATCCTCTAACCTCCCTAACCCTCCACTAACCCTCTCTAACCCTTCCCTAACCCCCATCTCTCAACTCCCCCTACCCCATCCTCTAACCTCCCCTAACCCCGTCCTCTAACCCTTCCCTAACCTCATCCCCCCCATTCCCCTAACCCCATCCTAACCCTTCCTAACCCCATCTCTAACCTCCCTAACCCATCCTCTAACCTCCCTAACCCCATCTCTAACCTTCCCTAACCATAACCCTAACCTTCCCTAACCCCTTCCCCTAACCTCTACATCCTCTAACTCCCATCCTCTAACCTTCCTAACCCCATCCTCTAACCTCCCTTATCTATCTAACCTCCCTAACCCCATCTCTCTAACCCTCCCTAACCCTTTCTAACCCTCCTTTAACCCCATCTCTTTTAACCCTCCCCCTCCCTATCTTCATCTCTAACCCCATCCTAACCCCATCCTCTAACTCTAACCCCATCCCTAACCTATCTCCCTAATCCTTAACCCCTAAACATCACTCCTGGCCCCCCTACCCTAACCCCATCCTCTAACCTTCCTAACCTTAACTTCTCTAACCCTTCCTTTCTAACCCCATCCCCTAACCCCATCTCTAACCTCTAACCCATCATCCCCTAACCCTCCTCTCTAACCCCATCCTCTCCTTCCTAACCTCCTAACCCCTTCTAACTCCCTCTAATCCTCTAACCCTACCCTAACTCCTATCTTCTAACCCCTAATTTTAATCTCCTTTAACCCTCCCTAACCTCCCCATCCCCTAACCCTCCCTAACCCATCCTCTATCCTCTAACCCTTCCCTAACCCTCATCCTCTAATTTCCTTTGTCCTCTAGCCCTCTAACCCCAACCTCCATCCCCTCTAACCCTCCCTAACCCCATCCTCTATCCCTCCTAACCCCATCCTCTAACCCTCCTAACCCCATCCTCTAACCCTCCCCTAACCCCATCCTTCTAACCCTCTCCTAACCCCATCCAGCCTAACCTTATCCTCCCCTAACCATCCTCCACTGTAACCCTAATCCTCACATCCTCTAACCTCCCTAATTCCTTTCCACTAACCATCCCTAACCCTTCTAATCCTCATCCTTCCCCTAACCATCCTCCTAACCCCTCTCTACCCTCTTCCTAACCCCATCCTCCTCTTACCCTAACCCCTAATAACCATACTCTAATCCTTACCTAACATCATCCTCTAACCCTCCCTAAACCATCTCTAACCTTACCTCCTAACTCCAACTATTCTAACTCGCTACCTCTAACCCATCTCTAAACCTAATCCCCATCCTTCTAACCCTACCCTATTGCATCCTTATCCTCTAACCTTCCCTCTAACCCTATCCTAATCTCTAACCTCCCTAACCCCATCTCATCCTTCCCTAACACATCTCTCTAACCTTCCCCATCATCCTCTAACCACTTCCCTCCTAACCCCATCCTCTAACCTTCCTTCATCCTCTATTTCCCAACCCCATCCTCTAACTCTATCATCCTTCCATCCTCTAAATTCCCTAATCCTCTAACCTTCCCCTAACCCCATCTCACCAACCCCATCCTCCCTAACCCCATCCTCTAACCTCTTAACCCTAACCCCATCCTATCCTCCCTAACCCTCCCCTAACCCCATCCTCCCTAACCCCCATCCTTATCCCTAACCTTCCTTCTAACCTCCTAACCCCATCCTCTAACCTTTCCCTAACCCTTCCCCTAACCCCATCCTCTAACCCTACCTAACCCTAACCCCATCTAACCTCATCCACTAACTCCTCCCTAACCCCATCCTCTAACCCTACCCTAACCCATCCTCTAACCCTCTCTAACCTTGCAATCTAACCCTTCCCTAACCCCATCCTCTAACCCCCCTCCTAACCCCATCCTCTAACCTTCCCTAACCCCAACCCTCTAACCTTACCCTAACCCCATCCTCTAACCTTACTTAACTCCTCTAACCTTACCCTAACCCCATCCACTAACCCTCCTAACCCCATCCTCTAACTCCATCCTCTAACCCTTCCCTAACCCCATCCTCTAACCTCTTTCCTTTAAATCCATCCTAACTCTTACCTAACCCCATCCCTCTAACCCTTAACTCCCTAACCCTACCCTAACCCGACTAAAACCCTAACCCTACCCTAACCCTTAACTAACCTTCCCTAAACTACCCTAACCCCATCATCTATCTAACCTCCCCTTAACCCCATCCTCTAGCCCTCCCTAACCCCATCCTCTAACCTTCCTAACCCCATCCCTAACCCTTCTCTACAACCCCATCTGAACTCCCTAATCATCCTCCTAACCCTCCCTTTCCCTAACCTGATCCTTGCCTAATCCCCTAACCACTAACCTCCTCTAACCCTATCTCTAACCCCGTCTTGTCCCTATCTTTAACCGTCCCCTAACCCTACCTAACCTTAAACCCTATCCTCCCCTAACCCTTCCTTAATTCCTCCTCGTCCTCTTCCTATCATCTCTGGCCATCCCCAACTCCATCTCTTTCTAACCTTACTCCTAACCCTATCCTCTAACCTTTCCCTAACCCCCATCCCTAATCCTTCCCCTAACCCCATCTCTAACATTCCCTAACCCATCCTCTAACCCTCCCTAACCATCCTCTCTCTGATCTCTTCCCTAACCCCATCCTCTAACTCCCTCCATCCCTAACCCCATCCTCTAACCTTACCCTAAACCTATCCCGATCCTCTAACCTTATTCCTAACCTTATCCCCTAACCTTACCCTAACCCCATCCTCTAACCTTACCCTAACCCCATCTCTAACCTTCCCTAACCCCATCCTCTAACCTCCCTAACTCCCATCCTCTAACCTTCCCTAACCCCATCCTCTAACCCTCCCTAACCCCATTCCCTAACCCCCTCTCCTAACCTTACCCTAAACTTAACCTTCCCTAACCCCATCTCTAACCCTCCCCTAACCCCATCCTCTAACCCTTCCCTAACCCCATCCCTAACCCTCCTCTACCCCTCCCTAACCCCCTCCCTTCTAACCTTACCCTAATCCATCCTCTAACCTTACCCCTAACCCCTAAACTATACCCTAACCCCATCCTCTAACCTCCCTAACCCCCATCCTCTAACCCTCCCTAAACCATCCTCTAACCTTCCCTAACCCCATCCTCTAACCCTACCCTAACCCCATCTTCTAACCTTACCTAACCTCATCCTCTAACCCTACCCTAACCCCATCCTCTAACCCTACCCTAACCCCATCCTCTAACCCTACCCTAACCCCATCCTCTAACCTTCCCTAACCCATCCTCTAACCCTCCCTAACCCCATCCTCTAACCTTCCCCTAACCCCATCCTCTAACCCACCCTAACCCCATCCCCCATCCTCTATCCTCTAATCCTTTCCTAACCCCATCCTCTAACCCTCCCTAACCCCATCCTCTAACCCTCCTAATTCCTATCCTCTAACATTAACCCTAACCCCATCCTCTAACCTCTCCCTAAACTCATCCTCTAACCCTCCCCCTTACCCCATCCTCTAACCTACCTAACCCCAATCCTCTAACATCCTTAACCTAACCCCATCCTCTTCCTTACCCTAACCCCATCCCCTAACCCCCCTATTACCTATTCCCATCCTCTATTTTTTTACCTAACCCCATTCCTCTAACCTTCCCTAACCCCATCCTCTAACCCTCCCTAACCCCATTAACCTCTAAACCATCCTAACCACCCCTAACCCCATCTCTAACCCTACCTTACCTAACTCCATCTCTAACCTTCCCTAACCCCATCCTCTAACCTACCTAACCTAATCCTCTAATCCTCTAACTTCCCTATCCTCGTCCTCTATCCTCCCCTAACCCAATCCTCATTCCTCCCTAACCCTGAAAATCTTCCTCTATCCTCTTACCCTAACCCCATCCCTATACCTTTCCTAACCCATCCTCTATCCTCCTAACCCCTAATCCATTCTCTAATCCCTTACCCTAACCCCATCCTCTAACCTCCCTAACCTTATCCTTTCTAACCTTACCCTAACCCCATCTCTAACCCTCCTAACCCCATCCTCTAACCCCTAACCCCCTCCTAACCCCATCCTCTAACCCATCCCTAACCCCATCTCTAATCCTAACCCTAACCCCATTCCCCTAACCCCATCCCTAACCCTATCTCTAACCCCATCCCTAACCCCTCCTCTGAACCTTGCCTAAATCTCTAATTCCTATCCTCTTCTACCCTAACCCCATCCTCTAACCCTCCCTAACCCATCCTCTAACCTTCCCTAACCCATCCCCCTAACCCCATCTCTCTAACCTACCCTAACCCCATCCCCTAACCCTACCTATAACCCCATCCTCTAACCCCATCCTCTAACCTCCCTAACCCTATCCTCTAACCTCCTGGCCTTAACCCCATCCTGCCTAACCATCCCTAACCCCATCCTCTAACCCTCCCTAACCCCATCCTCTAACCCTCCCCCTAACCCCATCACCTCTAACCCTACCTTTAACCCCATCTTCTATCCTTACCCTAACCCCATCCTCTAACCTTACCTAACCCCATCTTTCTAACCCTATCCTAACCCCATCCCTCTAACCTTCCTAACCTCATCCCTCTAATTTTCCCCTAACCCCATCCCTCTAACCTCCTCTAACCCATCCTCTAACCTTCCCTAACCCCATCCTCTAACCCCCCTAACCCCATCCCTCTATCTCTATCCTTACCCTAACCCCATCCTCTAACCTCTAAACCATCCTCTATCCTTACCCTAACCCAATCCATCCCTCCCCTAACCCCTATCCTCTAACCCCTAAACCATCCTAACCTCCCCTTACCCCATCCTCTAACCCCTACCCTAACCCCATCTTCCCCTAACATCCTCTAAACTTATCCTAACCCCATCCTCTAACCTTACCCTAACCCCATCCTCTAACCTTACCCTAACCCCATCCTCTAATTTCCCTAACCCCATCCTCTAACCCTCCCTAACCCCATCTCTAACCTTCCCTAACCCATCCTCTAACCCACCCCTAACCCCATCCTCCTCTGATCATACCCCTAACCCCATCCTCTAACCCTCCCCTAACCCTATCTCTTTTCTATTCTATCCTTAACCCAATCCTCTAAACACTCCCCTAACCGTCCTCTTAACCTATCCTATTTGTCCTATCCTCTAACCTCCCCTAACCCCATCCCTAACCCCATCCTCACCTAATTTATTTTTAATTCCTTACCTAACCCATCTTTTCCTTCCCTAACCTTAACCCCTAACTCTACCTAATTTTATCCGCTAACCCTACTTTAACCCCATCCTCTAACCTTTCTTAACCCCTAACCCTACCTAACCCCATCCTCTAACCTCCTAACCCATCCTCTAACCCTCCCTAACCCATCCCTAACCCCATCCTCTAACCTTACCCTAACCCTAACTCCTTCCCTAACCCCCATCCTCTAACCCTCCCTAACTGTATTCCTCTAACCCTCCCCTTACCCCATTCCCTAACCCCATCATCTCTAACCTTACCCTAACCTTAACCCCTAACCTTACCCTAACCCCATCCTCTAACCTTATCCTAACCCCATCCTCTAACCCTCCGCTAACCCCATCCTCTAACCCTCCCTAACCCCATCCTCTAACCTTACCCTAACCCCATCCTCTAACCCTCCACAAACCCCATCCTCTAACCCTCCCTAACCCCATCCTCTAACCCTCCCCTAACCCCATCCTCTAACCCTACCCTAACCCCATCTTCTAACCTTACCCTAACCCCATCCTCTAACCTTACCCTAACCCCATCCTCTAACCCTACCCTAACCCCATCCTCTAACCTTACCCTAACCCCATTCTCTAACCCCTCCCCTAACCCCATCCTCTAATTTTTTTCCCTAACCCCATCCTCTAACCCCTCCCTAAAATTATCCCTCTAACCTTCCCTAACCCCATCCTCTAACCCTCCCTAACCCCATCCTCTAACCCTCCCTAACCCCATCCTCTATCCTCTATCCTTACCCTAACCCCATCCTCTAACCCTCCCCTAACCCCATCCTCTATCCTTACCCTAACCCAATCCTCTAACCCTCCCCTAACCCCGTCCTCTATCCTTACCCTAACCCCATCCTCTAACCCTCCCCTAACCCCATCCCTAACCCATTCCTCACCCTAACCCCATTCTCTAACCTTACCCTAACCCCATCCTCTAACCTTCCCTAACCTTAACCCCTAACCTTACCCTAACCCCATCCTCTAACCTTACCCTAACCCCATCCTCTAACCTTCCTTAACCCCTAACCCTACCCTAACCCCATCCTCTAACCCTCCCCTAACCCCATCCTCTAACCCTCCCCTAACCCCATCCCTAACCCCATCCTCTAACCTTACCCTAACCCCTAACCTTACCCTAACCCCATCCTCTAACCCTCCCTAACCCCATCCTCTAACGCTCCCTTACCCCATCCCTAACCCCATCCTCTAACCTTACCCCTAACCTTAACCCTAACCTTACCCTAACCCCATCCTCTAACCTTACCCTAACCCCATCCTCTAACCCTCCACTAACCCCATCCTCTAACCTCCCTAACCCCATCCTCTAACCTTACCCTAACCCCATCCTCTAACCTTACCCTAACCCCATCCTCTAACGCTCCCCTTACCCATCCCTAACCCCATCCTCTAACCTTACCCTAACCTTAACCCCTAACCTTACCCCTAACCCCATCCTCTAACCTTACCTAACCCCATCCTCTAACCCTCCACTAACCCCATCCTCTAACCCTCCCTAACCCCATCCTCTAACCTTACCCTAACCCCATCCTCTAACCTTACCCTAACCCCATCCTCTAACCCTCCCTAACCCCATCCTCTAACCTTACCCTAACCATCCTCTAACCATCCCCTAACCCCATCCTCTAACCTTCCCTAACCCCATCCTCTAACCCTCCCTAACCCCATCCTCTAACCCTCCCTAACCCCATCCCCTAACCCCGTCCTCTAACCTTACCTAAACTTAACCCCTAACCTCCCCCCTAACCCCATCCTCTAACCCTCCCTAAACCATCCTCTAACCCTCCCCTAACCCCATCCCCTAACCCCATCCTCTAACCTTACCCCTAACCCCATCCTCTAAACTCTAACCCCATCCTCTAACCTTACCCTAACCCCATCCTCTAACCCTCCCTAACCCCATCCCTCTAACCCTCCCTAAACCATCCTCTAACCCTACCCTAAACCATCCTCTAACCCTCCCTAACCCCATCCTCTATCCTTACCCTAACCCCATCCTCTAACCCTACCCTAACCCCAACCCCTAACCCCATCCTCTAACCCTACCCTAACCCCATCCTCTAACCCTCCCTAACCCCATCCCTAACCCCATCCTCTAACCTTACCCTAACCCCATCCTCTAACCCTCTCCTAACCCCGTCCTCCATCCTTACCCTAACCCCATCCTCTAACCCTCCCTAACCCCATCCTCTAACCCTCCCTAACCCCATCCTCTAACCCCATCCTCACCCTAACCCCATCCTCTAACTTTACCCTAACCCCATCCTCTAACCTTCCCTAACCTTAACCCCTAACCTTACCCTAACCCCATCCTCTAACCTTACCTAACCCCATCCTCTAACCTTCCTTAACACCTAACCCTACCCCTAACCCCATCCTCTAACCCTCCCTAACCCCGTCCTCTATCCTTACCCTAACCCAATCCTCTAACCCTCCCTAACCCCGTCCTCTATCCTTACCCTAACCCCATCCTCTAACCCTCCCTAACCCCATCCTCTAACCTTACCCTAACCCCATCCTCTAACCCTCCCTAACCTCATCCTCTAACCCTCCCTAACCCCATCCTCTAACCATACCCTAACCCCATCCTCTAACCTTCCCTAACCCCATCCTCTAACCCTACCCTAAACCCCATCCTCTAACCCTACCCTAACCCCATCCTCTAACCCTACCCTAACCCCATCCTCTAACCTTCCCTAACCCCATCCTCTAACCTTCCCTAACCCCATCCCTAACCTTCCCCTAACCTTAACCCCTACCCCCTACCCCCATCCTCTAACCTTCCCCTAACCTTAACCCCTAACCCCACCCCCTAACCTTAACCCCTACCCCCTGTAGGTAATAGCTCAAGCAGAACGTGGTGCAACAGTCAGGGCTCGTGTCTCTAGGATGGTGGTGGTGATGGTGGCTCTGTTCACTGTGTGCTGGGGGCCCATCCAGATCTGCATCCTGCTCCAGGCTTTCGGACCACACCTGCGCTCCTACGCACTCTACAAGGTAATTCTGTCTGCCCTACACACTCTACAAGGTAACTCTATCTGCCCTACACTCTCTACAAGGTAATTCTGTCTGCCCTACACACTCTACAAGGTAACTCTATCTGCCCTACACTCTCTACAAGGTCAGTCTGTCTGCCCTACACACTCTACAAGGTAACTCTGTCTGCCCTATGCACTCTACAAGGTAACTCTGTCTGTCTGCCTGTCTGCCCTACACACTCTACAAGGTAAGTCTGTCTGTCTGCCCTACACATTCTACAAGGTAACTCTGTCTGTCTGTCTGTCTGTCTGTCTGTCTGTCTGTCTGTCTGTCTGTCTGTCTGTCTGTCTGTCTGTCTGTCTGTCTGTCTGTCTGTCTGTCTGTCTGTCTGTCTGTCTGTCTGTCCTATTCCAATATTCCGCCATATTCCAAATGTGATCTACCCCGGCCTTGTATTAGTCCCTTCTCCTTTAGTCAACCTGACTAGTTCCCACTAGAGTTATCCTGCTGCCTATTCATTAAATTGAGTTCTATAGCTATTCTATGGTAACAAGCCACCCGTCATCACAGTGGACAAATAGCAGGCTTGAGGTTAACTCCATTTAATGTCTCTTCAATTCAGGAAGTACATTACAATTACAACTGCGTTTCAATGACAGAAAATGTGGCGTTAGAATTTGAATTTGGTTTACATTCTGAATATATTGGAATTTCAATGGAATTGACCCCAACCCTGGCAGGCACTGAACAGAGATGGTGGAGCGCTGAACAGAGATGGTGGAGCGCTGAACAGAGATGGTGGAGCACTGAACAGAGATGGTGGAGCGCTGAACAGAGGTGGTGGAGCACTGAACAGAGATGGTGGAGCACTGAACAGAGATGGTGGAGCGCTGAACAGAGATGGTGGAGCGCTGAACAGAGATGGTGGAGCACTGAACAGAGATGGTGGAGCACTGAACAGAGATGGTGGAGCACAGAGATGGTGGAGCTGAACAGAGATGGTGGAGCACTGAACAGAGATGGTGGAGCACTGAACAGAGATGGTGGAGCACTGAACAGAGATGGTGGATGGTGGCTGAACAGAGATGGTGGAGCGCTGAACAGAGATGGTGGAGCGCTGAACAGAGATGGTGGAGCGCTGAACAGAGATGGTGGAGCGCTGAACAGAGATGGTGGAGCACTGAACAGAGATGGTGGAGCACTGAACAGAGATGGTGGAGCACTGAACAGAGATGGTGGAGCGCTGAACAGAGATGGTGGAGCACTGAACAGAGATGGTGGAGCGCTGAACAGAGATGGTGGAGCACTGAACAGAGATGGTGGCTGAACAGAGATGGTGGAGCACTGAACAGAATGGGCGCTGAACAAGATGGTTGAACAAGATGGTGGAGCACTGAACAGAGATGGTGGCTTCAGAGATGGTGGAGCATATCACAACAAAGCATTGGCTTCCTCGCAACAAAGCATCCTTCACTCACACTGCCAAACATACCCTCGTAAAACAGGCTATCCTACTGATCCTTGACTTCGGCGATGTCATTTACAAAATATTCTCCAACACTCTACTCAGCAAATTGGATGTATTCTATCACAGTGCAATCCGTTTTGTCATCAAAGCCCCATATACTACCCACCACTGTGACCTGTACTCTCTCGTTGGTTGGCCCTCGCTTCATACTCGTCGATAAACCCACTGGCTCCAGGTCATCTATAAGTCTTTGCCCCACCTTATCCCAGCTCACTGGTCACCATAGCAGCACCCACCCGTAGCACGCGCTCCAGCAGGTATATTTCACTGGTCTCCCCCAAAGCCAAGTCCTCCTTTGGCCGCCTCTCCTCCCAGTTCTCTACTGGCAATGACTGGAACAAACTGCAAAAATCACTGAAGCTGGTCTTATATCTCCATCACTAACTTTAAGCATCAGCTGTCAGAGCAGCTTACAGATCATTGCACCTGTACATAGCCCATCCGTAAATAGCCTACCCAACTACCTCATCCCCATACTGTTATTTGTTTTTTGCTCCTTTGCACCCCGGTATCTCTACTTACACATCATCACCTGCACATCTATCACTCCAGTGTTTAATTGCTAAATTGTAATTATTTTCGCCTCTATGGCCTAGTTATTGCCTTACCTCCCTAATCTTACTACATCTGCACACACTGTATATAGACTTTTCTATTGTGTTATTGACTGTACGCTTGTTTACTCCATGTGTAACTCTGTGTTGTTTCTGTCGCACTGCTTTGCTTTATCTTGGCCAGGTCGCAGTTGTAAATGAGAACTTGTTCTCAACTGGCCTACCTGGTTAAATAAAGGTGTTCTCAACTGGCCTACCTGGTTAAATAAAGATGTTCTCAACTGGCCTACCTGGTTAAATAAAGATGTTCTCAACTGGCCTACCTGGTTAAATAAAGATGTTCTCAACTGGCCTACCTGGTTAAATAAAGATGAAATATAAATAAAGTGCTGGTTTTGTTTTGTTTTATAACGTGAAAATAAAGTTTTTTTTTTGATTGGTTTCGTTTAGGTTAATTAAATGTAAATAAAGTGTTGTTTTGTTTGCCAGGTGAAGATCTGGGCCCACTGCATGTCCTACTCCAACTCTTCTGTCAACCCTCTGGTCTACGCTTTCATGGGCAACAACTTCAGAAAGGCCTTTAAAAATGCCTTCCCCTCTGTCTTCAGCCCACAGGGCCAAGGGAGAGGGGGGGGCAGGGGGAGGGTGGGGGAGGCAGGGAGGGAAGGGGGGGGACAGAGTGCCAGGCCCCCAACGTGGACACAGAGATGCACTTTCTTTCATCTGGGACCTGAAGGCCAAACCTCTCATTATTTATTTACAGTTGCGTGTGTCTGTTAGCTAATGCCTGTCGTGATCTCTGAGACTGAGGTCCCAATGGGTCATGTGATTTCTGTAACTCATGTAATAGGTCCCAATGTGTCATGTGATTTCTGTAACTCATGTAATAGGTCCCAATGTGTCATGTGATTTCTGTAACTCATTTAATAGGTCCCAATTGGTCATGTGATCTCTGAGACTGAGGTCCCAATGGGTCGTGTGATTTCTGTAACTCATGTTACATGTCCCAATGTGTCATGTGATTTCTGTAACTCATGTAATAGGTCCCAATGGGTCATGTGATTTCTGTAACTCATGTTACATGTCCCAATGTGTCATGTGATTTCTGTAACTCATGTAATAGGTCCCAATGTGTCATGTGATTTCTGTAACTCATGTAATAGGTCCCAATGGGTCATGTGATTTCTGTAACTCATGTAATAGGTCCCAATGGGTCATGTGATTTCTGTAACTCATGTAATAGGTCCCAATGTGTCATGTGATTTCTGTAACTCATGTAATAGGTCCCAATGGGTCATGTGATTTCTGTAACTCATGTAATAGGTCCCAATGGGTCATGTGATTTCTGTAACTCATGTAATAGGTCCCAATGGGTCATGTGATTTCTGTAACTCATGCAATAGGTCCCAATGGGTCTTTGTTGATTTCTGTAACTGTCTGATATTCCAATTCATGTGATTTCTGTAATATGTATAGGTCCCAATTCATTATATAGATTTTGTAACTCATGTAATAGGTCCCAATGGGTCATGTGATTTCTGTAACTCATGCAATAGGTCCCAATGGGTCATGTGATTTCTGTAACTCATGTAATAGGTCCCAATGGGTCATGTGATTTCTGTAATATGTCATTCTATGTCTTTTATGTCTTTGTTCAGTTTTTTTTACTGTCTGATATTCCTATTCATTATGTTAATATGTATTCCTATTCATTATATAGATTTTATATATATATTCATTATGTTAATATTTATTTCTATTCATTATGTTAATATGTATTCCTATTCATTATATAGATTTTATATATATATTCATTATGTTAATATGTATTCCTATTCATTATGTAAATGTTTTCTTCCTATTCATTATGTGGATTGTTTGTTCTAGACTAGAGAGACCAAAAATATAACTTAGTAGTATTGTAGTAGTGTAGTACTGTAATAATGTAGTACTGTAGTACTGTAATACTCTAGTACTGTAATACTGTAATACTCTAGTACTGTGGTACTGTAATACTCTAGTACTGTAATACTCTAGGACTCTAATACTCTAGTACTGTAGTACTCTAGTACTGTGATACTGTAATACTGTAGTACTGTAATACTGTAATACTCCAGTACTGTGGTACTGTAATACTGTAGTACTGTAATACTGTAATACTCCAGTACTGTAGTACTGTAATACTCTAGTACTGTAATACTGTAATTCTGTAGTAATATAATACTGCAATACTCTAGTACTGTAGAACTGTAATACTGTAATACTCTACTACTGTAGTACTGTAGTATTGTAATACTGTAATTGTCACGGTTCATGAATCCACTGCCTCCTTTTCCTTTTCTCTCTCTCTCTCTCTCTCTCTCTCTCTCTCTCGTGTTTGTGTGGGCGTGGTTCCCAATCTCGGCCTGATTGTCTGCGCCAGCTGGAATCACTTATCTTCCCTTTATATGTTCTGTAACCAGTGTTTCTTGTTGTCAGATCGTTTTACTTCCCTGAGGTTGTGTCGTGTGTCTGTACTCATCTCTCGCCGCCCTTGTGTGGATTATCTGCTGTGCTCCTTCCTACCCATCCGGACACTCTCCCCTGGGTTTCTCAGCACGCTCACATAGGAGGATGCGCCCTAGTCCCTGGGTCAGATTCCGTCTGAGTACAGTCTGTCTGTCCTGTTGCTGCTGTAACCTGTATTCATTAAACCATCGTTGCTTGCATCTTGCATCCGCCTCTGTATTGTTACAGAACGATCTGACCCGACCATGGATGCAGCGAGTTCAACGAGTCTGACCGAATTCATTTCCCGTAGTGTCACGAGAATGGATCAACAAGAGGAGAACATCTCCAGCACAGGTCGGGAAGTACAATCCATTGCGACGCAGGTATCCCAGCTGACCCAACAATTACAACATCTGAGGGGTCTCGCTGCGCCACCTACACCGGCAGTTCAACCCGCCCCGCCAGAGCCGGATTCCCAGCTAGAGCCACGGCTACCGACACCAGAGGGTTATTCAGGTGATCCTGACTATTGCAGAGCTTTTCTTACGAGATGTTCCATGCATTTCTCGTTGCAGCCACGGACCTTCAACCGTGAACAGTCTAAGGTAGCATTCGTACTCACACTGCTATCAGGCAAAGCGGCTCTTTGGGGGAACGGCGGTGTGGGCGAACCAGGACCCATGCTGCACCTCTTTCCAGACACTCTCCGAGGAGATGAGAAGGGTCTTCGATCGGGCCGTGGCGGGTAGGGAGGCGGCCAGACTACTTGCTGACCTTCGCCAAGGAGACCGTTCAGTATCGGAATACTCCATCCAATTCCGCACTCTGGCCGCAGAGTATCAGTGGAACGAGGAGGCGCAGTGGGACATGTTCCTGCATGGGCTGGAGGACCGGATCCAGAAGGAGATTTATGTTCTGGACCTTCCCAGGAGTTTAAATGGACTAGTGGAACTAGCCTTGAGGGTCGACGCTCGTCTGAGTCGTGTTGGCCGCCGAGCATGCCCTAACAGACCGTATAACGACACGGAGGGCTGGCATGCCAGTGGCGGGAACACGGCCAGTTCAGCCTCCGCTCACGAACCCATGCAGCTGGGGAGAGCTCGCCTCTCCCGGGAAGAGAGGGAGAGGCGGAGATCCCAAGGACTCTGTCTCTACTGTGGTAGAGCGGGCCACTTTATCCACTCCTGCCCGGTAAAAGATTAGGCCCGGTAGTAAGAATGAGGCTACTATCGGGTGGTGTCACCACAGAGAAGACCTCATCATCTACTCTCCTCCCGGTAAGACTAAGATGGGCCAACCACACGCACGACACCCAAGCCTTACTGGACTCAGGAGCAGAGGGTAATTTCATGGACTTCAAGCTCGCTCACAAACTCCAGATTCCTATCACCTCACTCACTCCTGGTCCCACATCGCGCTAGATTTTGTTACCGCACTCCCGCCCTCCCAGGGCAAGACGGTTGTTTTGACCGTGGTGGACCGGTTCTCGAAGGCGGCTCATTTTATTCCCTTGCCTAAATTACCATCTGCCAAGGAGACAGCGGTAACTGTCGTGGATCACGTCTTTCGCTTACATGGTCTGCCGATGGACGTAGTTTCTGACAGGGGGCCCCAATTTGTGTCCAAGTTTTGGCAAGAGTTTTGTAGGTTACTGGGAGCGAGTGTCAGCCTGTCTTCAGGGTTTCATCCCCAGAGCAACGGTCAAGCGGAGAGGGCCAACCAAGATTTGGAGAGAGTGTTGCGATGTTTGGTTTCTAAGAATCCCTCTTCCTGGAGTCAACAACTCTCTATGGTTGAGTACGCTCACAATTCGTTGCCAGTGGCAGCCACGGGTCTCTCTCCGTTTGAGTGTAGTTTAGGTTACCAGCCACCTATCTTTCCCAGTACGGAGTCCGAGGTGTCTGTTCCCTCCGCTCACGCTTTCATCCAGAGGTGCCGTCACGCATGGAGCAGAGCCCGTGAGACTCTTCTCCGGGTGGGGGCGCGCACCAAGACTAAGGCCGATCGCCACCGATCGAAGCCTCCGGTATACGTCGTTGGCCAAAGAGTGTGGCTTTCTACTAAGAACATTCCACTCCGATCCGTTTCGAACAAGCTTGCCCCCAAATTTATCGGCCCGTTCAAAGTCACCAGGATCATTCGTCCGGTGGCGGTCCGGCTCCAGCTTCCTCCGGCGTATAGGAGAATTCATCCTACCTTTCATGTGTCTAAAATAAAACCTGTGTTTCAGGCACGCGTTCACCCACCGGTCCCGGTTCCCCCGCCGCCACGACTTGTTGATGGGGAACCCACCTTTTCTGTCAATCGTATTTTGGACTCTAGAAGGAGGGGACGCGGATTCCAGTACCTGGTGGACTGGGAGGGTTACGGCCCGGAGGAGAGAAGTTGGGTACCTGCTAGGGACATTCTGGATCACTCCTTATCGATGATTTCAATCGACAGGTAAATTCGCCTGGGAACGCCAAGAGGCGTTCCTAGGGGGGGTATTGTCACGGTTCATGAATCCACTGCCTCCTTTTCCTTTTCTCTCTCTCTCTCTCTCTCTCTCCCGTGTTTGTGTGGGCGTGGTTCCCAATCTCGGCCTGATTGTCTGCGCCAGCTGGAATCACTTATCTTCCCTTTATATGTTCTGTAACCAGTGTTTCTTGTTGTCAGATCGTTGTTACTTCCCTGAGGTTGTGTCGTGTGTCCGTACTCATCTCTCGCCGCCCTTGTGTGGATTATCTGCTGTGCTCCTTCCTACCCATCCGGACACTCTCACCTGGGTTTCTCAGCACGCTCACATAGGAGGATGCGCCCTAGTCCCTGGGTCAGATTCCGTCTGAGTACAGTCTGTCTGTCCTGTTGCTGCTGTAACCTGTATTCATTAAACCATCGTTGCTTGCATCTTGCATCCGCCTCTGTATTGTTACAGTAATACTCTAGTACTAAAATACTGTTATACTCTAGTACTGTAGTGCAATGTTGTAGTGTGTGCGTTTGTGTGTGTGTGTGCGTGTGTGTGCGTGTTCATGCACTGATCACGTTTTAGAAAAAACAATCATGGTTGAAAAAATTGACATCAACTGCAAGCACAGTCATTGGTCCCCTGAGATTGCCCAATAGGAAGCCGACCCATGCTGCTACAACAAAACTGAGAATCCTAGAATGCTATTTTCAAATGGCCCCCTATTCCCCGTGGGTCTTGGTTAAATGGCCCCTATTCCCCATGGGCCCTGGTCAAATGGCCCCCTATTCCTCGTAGGCCCTGGTCAAATGGCCCTCATAGGCCCTGGTTAAATGGCCCCTATTCCCCTTGGGTCCAGGTTAATTGGCCCCTATTCCCCGTGGGTCCTGGAGAAATATTCCCTCTATTCCCCATGGGCCCAGGTCAAATGCCCCCTATTCCCTGTGGGCAGTGGTTAAATGGCCCCTATTCCCTGTGGGCAGTGGTTAAATGGCCCCTATTCCCCATGGGCAGTGGTTAAATGGCCCCTATTCCCTGTGGGCAGTGGTCAAATGGCCCCTATTCCCCGTGGGCAGTGGTTAAATGGCCCCTATTCCCCGTGGGCAGTGGTCAAATGGCCCCTGGGCAGTGGTTAAATGGCCCCTATTCCCCGTGGGCAGTGGTCAAATGGCCCCTATTCCCCGTGGGCAGTGGTTAAATGGCCCCTATTCCCCGTGGGCAGTGGTCAAATAGCCCCTATTTCCCGTGGGTCCTGGAGAAAAATTACCTCTATTCCCCATGGGCCCTGGTCAAATGGCCCCTATTCCCCGTGGGCAGTGGTTATTCCCCGTGGGCAGTGGTTAAATGGCCCCTATTCCCCGTGGGCCCTGGTCAAATGCCCCCTATTCCCTGTGGGCAGTGGTTAAATGGCCCCTATTCCCTGTGGGCAGTGGTTAAATGGCCCCTATTCCCCGTGGGCAGTGGTCAAATGGCCCCTATTCCCTGTGGGCAGTGGTCAAATGGCCCCTATTCCCTGTGGGTCCTGGTTAAATGGCCCCTATTCCCCATGGGTTCTGGTTAAATGGCCCCTATTCCCCATGGGTTCTGGTTAAATGGCCCCTATTCCCAGTGGGCAGTGGTCAAATGGCCCCCTATTTCCCATGGGTTCTGGTTAAATGGCCCCCTATTCCCCATGGGTTCTGGTAAAATGGCCCCCTATTCCAGTTACCTTGCCTTAGCCACTTTTTATATTGTCTCTTGTTAACTCTAGCTTTGTCTGGGTTTACTTACTGTAGACTATCAGTGATTTCATGTACATAGAAAAACAGCTTTATCTGCAAGGAGTTATATTGACATTCCATTAAAAACTAACTCTGCAATTTGATGCTTTCTTCTGTGTTGTGTTCTATTCAGTCACCCTTTCTCACGTGGAGTTGTTTTTACAGCAGGCTGCCACATGGTGGAGCCACTAATTCAATGTATCAATCCTGTCTCTTATAAGACCTGCATATTACCTCTGTTTAAGTTAATACGACAATCAGCTGTATTATATTAGCTCTGAGGAGAGAGGACAATCAGCTGTATTATATTAGCTCTGAGGAGAGAGGACAATCAGCTGTATTATATTAGCTCTGTCTGAGGAGAGAGGACAATCAGCTGTATTATATTAGCTCTGGGGAGAGAGGACAATCAGCTGTATTATATTAGCTCTGGGGAGAGAGGACAATCAGCTGTGTTATATTAGCTCTGGGGAGAGAGGACAATCAGCTGTATTATATTAGCTCTGAGGAGAGAGGACAATCAGCTGTATTATATTAGCTCTGGGGAGAGAGGACAATCAGCTGTATTATATTAGCTCTGAGGAGAGAGGACAATCAGCTGTATTATATTAGCTCTGAGGAGAGAGGACAATCAGCTGTATTATATTAGCTCTGAGGAGAGAGGACAATCAGCTGTATTATATTAGCTCTGAGGAGAGAGGACAATCAGCTGTATTATATTAGCTCTGAGGAGAGAGGACAATCAGCTGTATTATATTAGCTCTGAGGAGAGAGGACAATCAGCTGTATTATATTAGCTCTGTCTGAGGAGAGAGGACAATCAGCTGTATTATATTAGCTCTGAGGAGAGAGGACAATCAGCTGTATTATATTAGCTCTGAGGAGAGAGGACAATCAGCTGTATTATATTAGCTCTGTCTGAGGAGAGAGGACAATCAGCTGTATTATATTAGCTCTGAGGAGAGAGGACAATCAGCTGTATTATATTAGCTCTGAGGAGAGAGGACAATCAGCTGTGTTATATTAGCTCTGTCTGAGGAGAGAGGACAATCAGCTGTATTATATTAGCTCTGAGGAGAGAGGACAATCAGCTGAATTATATTAGCTCTGAGGAGAGAGGACAATCAGCTGTATTATATTAGCTCTGTCTGAGGAGAGAGGACAATCAGCTGTATTATATTAGCTCTGAGGAGAGAGGACAATCAGCTGTGTTATATTAGCTCTGTCTGAGGAGAGAGGACAATCAGCTGTATTATATTAGCTCTGAGGAGAGAGGACAATCAGCTGTATTATATTAGCTCTGTCTGAGGAGAGAGGACAATCAGCTGTATTATATTAGCTCTGTCTGAGGAGAGAGGACAATCAGCTGTATTATATTAGCTGTCTGAGGAGAGAGGACAATCAGCTGTATTATATTAGCTCTGAGGAGAGAGGACAATCAGCTGTATTATATTAGCTCTGGGGAGAGAGGACAATCAGCTGTATTATATTAGCTCTGAGGAGAGAGGACAATCAGCTGTATTATATTAGCTCTGAGGAGAGAGGACAATCAGCTGTATTATATTAGCTCTGAGGAGAGAGGACAATCAGCTGTATTATATTAGCTCTGTCTGAGGAGAGAGGACAATCAGCTGTATTATATTAGCTCTGGGGAGAGAGGACAATCAGCTGTATTATATTAGCTCTGAGGAGAGAGGACAATCAGCTGTATTATATTAGCTCTGAGGAGAGAGGACAATCAGCTGTATTATATTAGCTCTGTCTGAGGAGAGAGGACAATCAGCTGTATTATATTAGCTCTGTCTGAGGAGAGAGGACAATCAGCTGTATTATATTAGCTCTGGGGAGAGAGGACAATCAGCTGTATTATATTAGCTCTGTCTGAGGAGAGAGGACAATCAGCTGTATTATATTAGCTCTGAGGAGAGAGGACAATCAGCTGTATTATATTAGCTCTGTCTGAGGAGAGAGGACAATCAGCTGTATTATATTAGCTCTGAGGAGAGAGGACAATCAGCTGTATTATATTAGCTCTGAGGAGAGAGGACAATCAGCTGTATTATATTAGCTCTGAGGAGAGAGGACAATCAGCTGTATTATATTAGCTCTGAGGAGAGAGGACAATCAGCTGTATTATATTAGCTCTGAGGAGAGAGGACAATCAGCTGTATTATATTAGCTCTGAGGAGAGAGGACAATCAGCTGTATTATATTAGCTCTGAGGAGAGAGGACAATCAGCTGTATTATATTAGCTCTGAGGAGAGAGGACAATCAGCTGTATTATATTAGCTCTGGGGAGAGAGGACAATCAGCTGTATTATATTAGCTCTGAGGAGAGAGGACAATCAGCTGTATTATATTAGCTCTGTCTGAGGAGAGAGGACAATCAGCTGTATTATATTAGCTCTGAGGAGAGAGGACAATCAGCTGTATTATATTAGCTCTGGGGAGAGAGGACAATCAGCTGTATTATATTAGCTCTGAGGAGAGAGGACAATCAGCTGTATTATATTAGCTCTGGGGAGAGAGGACAATCAGCTGTATTATATTAGCTCTGAGGAGAGAGGACAATCATATTATATTAGCTCTGAGGAGAGAGGACAATCAGCTGTATTATATTAGCTCTGAGGAGAGAGGACAATCAGCTGTATTATATTAGCTCTGAGGAGAGAGGACAATCAGCTGTATTATATTAGCTCTGAGAGGAGAGAGGACAATCAGCTGTATTATATTAGCTCTGAGGAGAGAGGACAATCAGCTGTATTATATTAGCTCTGAGGAGAGAGGACAATCAGCTGTATTATATTAGCTGAGGAGAGAGGACAATCAGCTGAGCTCTGTGGAGAGAGGACAATCAGCTGTATTATATTAGCTCTGAGGAGAGAGGACAATCAGCTGTATTATATTAGCTCTGGGGAGAGAGGACAATCAGCTGTATTATATTAGCTCTGTCTGAGGAGAGAGGACAATCAGCTGTATTATATTAGCTCTGAGGAGAGAGGACAATCAGCTGTGTTATATTAGCTCTGAGGAGAGAGGACAATCAGCTGTATTATATTAGCTCTGTCTGAGGAGAGAGGACAATCAGCTGTATTATATTAGCTCTGAGGAGAGAGGACAATCAGCTGTATTATATTAGCTCTGAGGAGAGAGGACAATCAGCTGTATTATATTAGCTCTGAGGAGAGAGGACAATCAGCTGTATTATATTAGCTCTGTCTGAGGAGAGAGGACAATCAGCTGTATTATATTAGCTCTGGGGAGAGAGGACAATCAGCTGTATTATATTAGCTCTGAGGAGAGAGGACAATCAGCTGTGTTATATTAGCTCTGAGGAGAGAGGACAATCAGCTGTATTATATTAGCTCTGAGGAGAGAGGACAATCAGCTGTATTATATTAGCTCTGAGGAGAGAGGACAATCAGCTGTATTATATTAGCTCTGAGGAGAGAGGACAATCAGCTGTATTATATTAGCTCTGAGGAGAGAGGACAATCAGCTGTATTATATTAGCTCTGAGGAGAGAGGACAATCAGCTGTATTATATTAGCTCTGAGGAGAGAGGACAATCAGCTGTATTATATTAGCTCTGTCTGAGGAGAGAGGACAATCAGCTGTATTATATTAGCTCTGAGGAGAGAGGACAATCAGCTGTATTATATTAGCTCTGGGGAGAGAGGACAATCAGCTGTATTATATTAGCTCTGAGGAGAGAGGACAATCAGCTGTATTATATTAGCTCTGTCTGAGGAGAGAGGACAATCAGCTGTATTATATTAGCTCTGTCTGAAGAGAGAGGACAATCAGCTGTATTATATTAGCTCTGTCTGAGGAGAGAGGACAATCAGCTGTATTATATTAGCTCTGGGGAGAGAGGACAATCAGCTGTATTATATTAGCTCTGAGGAGAGAGGACAATCAGCTGTGTTATATTAGCTCTGAGGAGAGAGGACAATCAGCTGTATTATATTAGCTCTGAGGAGAGAGGACAATCAGCTGTGTTATATTAGCTCTGTCTGAGGAGAGAGGATAATCAGCTGTATTATATTAGCTCTGAGGAGAGAGGACAATCAGCTGTATTATATTAGCTCTGAGGAGAGAGGACAATCAGCTGTATTATATTAGCTCTGAGGAGAGAGGACAATCAGCTGTATTATATTAGCTCTGTCAGAGGAGAGAGGACAATCAGCTGTATTATATTAGCTCTGGGAGAGAGGACAATCAGCTGTATTATATTAGCTCTGAGGAGAGAGGACAATCAGCTGAATTATATTAGCTCTGAGGAGAGAGGACAATCAGCTGTATTATATTAGCTCTGAGGAGAGAGGACAATCAGCTGTATTATATTAGCTCTGAGGAGAGAGGACAATCAGCTGTGTTATATTAGCTCTGTCTGAGGAGAGAGGACAATCAGCTGTATTATATTAGCTCTGAGGAGAGAGGACAATCAGCTGTATTATATTAGCTCTGAGGAGAGAGGACAATCAGCTGTATTATATTAGCTCTGAGGAGAGAGGACAATCAGCTGTATTATATTAGCTCTGTGGAGAGAGGACAATCAGCTGTATTATATTAGCTCTGAGGAGAGAGGACAATCAGCTGTATTATATTAGCTCTGGGGAGAGAGGACAATCAGCTGTATTATATTAGCTCTGTCTGAGGAGAGAGGACAATCAGCTGTATTATATTAGCTCTGAGGAGAGAGGACAATCAGCTGTATTATATTAGCTCTGAGGAGAGAGGACAATCAGCTGTATTATATTAGCTCTGTCTGAGGAGAGAGGACAATCAGCTGTATTATATTAGCTCTGAGGAGAGAGGACAATCAGCTGTATTATATTAGCTCTGAGGAGAGAGGACAATCAGCTGTATTATATTAGCTCTGAGGAGAGAGGACAATCAGCTGTATTATATTAGCTCTGTCTGAGGAGAGAGGACAATCAGCTGTATTATATTAGCTCTGAGGAGAGAGGACAATCAGCTGTATTATATTAGCTCTGAGGAGAGAGGACAATCAGCTGTATTATATTAGCTCTGTCTGAGGAGAGAGGACAATCAGCTGTATTATATTAGCTCTGTCTGAAGAGAGAGGACAATCAGCTGTATTATATTAGCTCTGTCTGAGGAGAGAGGACAATCAGCTGTATTATATTAGCTCTGGGGAGAGAGGACAATCAGCTGTATTATATTAGCTCTGAGGAGAGAGGACAATCAGCTGTGTTATATTAGCTCTGAGGAGAGAGGACAATCAGCTGTATTATATTAGCTCTGAGGAGAGAGGACAATCAGCTGTGTTATATTAGCTCTGTCTGAGGAGAGAGGATAATCAGCTGTATTATATTAGCTCTGAGGAGAGAGGACAATCAGCTGTATTATATTAGCTCTGAGGAGAGAGGACAATCAGCTGTATTATATTAGCTCTGAGGAGAGAGGACAATCAGCTGTATTATATTAGCTCTGTCAGAGGAGAGAGGACAATCAGCTGTATTATATTAGCTCTGGGGAGAGAGGACAATCAGCTGTATTATATTAGCTCTGAGGAGAGAGGACAATCAGCTGAATTATATTAGCTCTGAGGAGAGAGGACAATCAGCTGTATTATATTAGCTCTGAGGAGAGAGGACAATCAGCTGTATTATATTAGCTCTGAGGAGAGAGGACAATCAGCTGTGTTATATTAGCTCTGTCTGAGGAGAGAGGACAATCAGCTGTATTATATTAGCTCTGAGGAGAGAGGACAATCAGCTGTATTATATTAGCTCTGAGGAGAGAGGACAATCAGCTGTATTATATTAGCTCTGAGGAGAGAGGACAATCAGCTGTATTATATTAGCTCTGTGGAGAGAGGACAATCAGCTGTATTATATTAGCTCTGAGGAGAGAGGACAATCAGCTGTATTATATTAGCTCTGGGGAGAGAGGACAATCAGCTGTATTATATTAGCTCTGTCTGAGGAGAGAGGACAATCAGCTGTATTATATTAGCTCTGAGGAGAGAGGACAATCAGCTGTGTTATATTAGCTCTGAGGAGAGAGGACAATCAGCTGTATTATATTAGCTCTGTCTGAGGAGAGAGGACAATCAGCTGTATTATATTAGCTCTGAGGAGAGAGGACAATCAGCTGTATTATATTAGCTCTGAGGAGAGAGGACAATCAGCTGTATTATATTAGCTCTGAGGAGAGAGGACAATCAGCTGTATTATATTAGCTCTGTCTGAGGAGAGAGGACAATCAGCTGTATTATATTAGCTCTGGGGAGAGAGGACAATCAGCTGTATTATATTAGCTCTGAGGAGAGAGGACAATCAGCTGTGTTATATTAGCTCTGAGAGAGAGGACAATCAGCTGTATTATATTAGCTCTGAGGAGAGAGGACAATCAGCTGTATTATATTAGCTCTGAGGAGAGAGGACAATCAGCTGTATTATATTAGCTCTGAGGAGAGAGGACAATCAGCTGTATTATATTAGCTCTGAGGAGAGAGGACAATCAGCTGTATTATATTAGCTCTGAGGAGAGAGGACAATCAGCTGTATTATATTAGCTCTGGGGAGAGAGGACAATCAGCTGTATTATATTAGCTCTGAGGAGAGAGGACAATCAGCTGTATTATATTAGCTCTGTCTGAGGAGAGAGGACAATCAGCTGTATTATATTAGCTCTGTCTGAAGAGAGAGGACAATCAGCTGTATTATATTAGCTCTGTCTGAGGAGAGAGGACAATCAGCTGTATTATATTAGCTCTGGGAGAGAGGACAATCAGCTGTATTATATTAGCTCTGAGGAGAGAGGACAATCAGCTGTGTTATATTAGCTCTGAGAGAGAGGACAATCAGCTGTATTATATTAGCTCTGAGGAGAGAGGACAATCAGCTGTGTTATATTAGCTCTGTCTGAGGAGAGAGGATAATCAGCTGTATTATATTAGCTCTGAGGAGAGAGGACAATCAGCTGTATTATATTAGCTCTGAGGAGAGAGGACAATCAGCTGTATTATATTAGCTCTGAGGAGAGAGGACAATCAGCTGTATTATATTAGCTCTGAGGAGAGAGGACAATCAGCTGTATTATATTAGCTCTGAGGAGAGAGGACAATCAGCTGTATTATATTAGCTCTGTCAGAGGAGAGAGGACAATCAGCTGTATTATATTAGCTCTGTCTGAGGAGAGAGGACAATCAGCTGTGTTATATTAGCTCTGTCTGAGGAGAGAGGACAATCAGCTGTGTTATATTAGCTCTGTCTGAGGAGAGAGGACAATCAGCTGTATTATATTAGCTCTGAGGAGAGAGGACAATCAGCTGTGTTATATTAGCTCTGTCTGAGGAGAGAGGACAATCAGCTGTGTTATATTAGCTCTGTCTGAAGAGAGAGGACAATCAGCTGTGTTATATTAGCTCTGAGGAGACAGGACAATCAGCTGTATTATATTAGCTCTGTCTGAAGAGAGAGGACAATCAGCTGTATTATATTAGCTCTGGGGAGAGAGGACAATCAGCTGTGTTATATTAGCTCTGAGGAGACAGGACAATCAGCTGTATTATATTAGCTCTGTCTGAGGAGAGAGGACAATCAGCTGTATTATATTAGCTCTGAGGAGAGAGGACAATCAGCTGTGTTATATTAGCTCTGAGGAGAGAGGACAATCAGCTGTATTATATTAGCTCTGTCTGAGGAGAGAGGACAATCAGCTGTATTATATTAGCTCTGAGGAGAGAGGACAATCAGCTGTATTATATTAGCTCTGAGGAGAGAGGACAATCAGCTGTATTATATTAGCTCTGAGGAGAGAGGACAATCAGCTGTATTATATTAGCTCTGTCTGAGGAGAGAGGACAATCAGCTGTATTATATTAGCTCTGGGGAGAGAGGACAATCAGCTGTATTATATTAGCTCTGAGGAGAGAGGACAATCAGCTGTGTTATATTAGCTCTGAGGAGAGAGGACAATCAGCTGTATTATATTAGCTCTGAGGAGAGAGGACAATCAGCTGTATTATATTAGCTCTGAGGAGAGAGGACAATCAGCTGTATTATATTAGCTCTGAGGAGAGAGGACAATCAGCTGTATTATATTAGCTCTGAGGAGAGAGGACAATCAGCTGTATTATATTAGCTCTGAGGAGAGAGGACAATCAGCTGTATTATATTAGCTCTGAGGAGAGAGGACAATCAGCTGTATTATATTAGCTCTGAGGAGAGAGGACAATCAGCTGTATTATATTAGCTCTGTCTGAGGAGAGAGGACAATCAGCTGTATTATATTAGCTCTGAGGAGAGAGGACAATCAGCTGTATTATATTAGCTCTGGGGAGAGAGGACAATCAGCTGTATTATATTAGCTCTGAGGAGAGAGGACAATCAGCTGTATTATATTAGCTCTGTCTGAGGAGAGAGGACAATCAGCTGTATTATATTAGCTCTGTCTGAAGAGAGAGGACAATCAGCTGTATTATATTAGCTCTGTCTGAGGAGAGAGGACAATCAGCTGTATTATATTAGCTCTGGGGAGAGAGGACAATCAGCTGTATTATATTAGCTCTGAGGAGAGAGGACAATCAGCTGTGTTATATTAGCTCTGAGGAGAGAGGACAATCAGCTGTATTATATTAGCTCTGAGGAGAGAGGACAATCAGCTGTGTTATATTAGCTCTGTCTGAGGAGAGAGGATAATCAGCTGTATTATATTAGCTCTGAGGAGAGAGGACAATCAGCTGTATTATATTAGCTCTGAGGAGAGAGGACAATCAGCTGTATTATATTAGCTCTGAGGAGAGAGGACAATCAGCTGTATTATATTAGCTCTGAGGAGAGAGGACAATCAGCTGTATTATATTAGCTCTGAGGAGAGAGGACAATCAGCTGTATTATATTAGCTCTGTCAGAGGAGAGAGGACAATCAGCTGTATTATATTAGCTCTGTCTGAGGAGAGAGGACAATCAGCTGTGTTATATTAGCTCTGTCTGAGGAGAGAGGACAATCAGCTGTGTTATATTAGCTCTGTCTGAGGAGAGAGGACAATCAGCTGTATTATATTAGCTCTGAGTAGAGAGGACAATCAGCTGTGTTATATTAGCTCTGTCTGAGGAGAGAGGACAATCAGCTGTGTTATATTAGCTCTGTCTGAAGAGAGAGGACAATCAGCTGTGTTATATTAGCTCTGAGGAGACAGGACAATCAGCTGTATTATATTAGCTCTGTCTGAAGAGAGAGGACAATCAGCTGTATTATATTAGCTCTGAGGAGAGAGGACAATCAGCTGTATTATATTAGCTCTGTCTGAGGAGAGAGGACAATCAGCTGTATTATATTAGCTCTGGGGAGAGAGGACAATCAGCTGTGTTATATTAGCTCTGAGGAGACAGGACAATCAGCTGTATTATATTAGCTCTGGGGAGAGAGGACAATCAGCTGTATTATATTAGCTCTGTCTGAGGAGAGAGGACAATCAGCTGTGTTATATTAGCTCTGTCTGAGGAGAGAGGACAATCAGCTGTATTATATTAGCTCTGGGGAGAGAGGACAATCAGCTGTGTTATATTAGCTCTGAGGAGAGAGGACAATCAGCTGTATTATATTAGCTCTGAGGAGAGAGGACAATCAGCTGTATTATATTAGCTCTGAGGAGAGAGGACAATCAGCTGTATTATATTAGCTCTGAGGAGAGAGGACAATCAGCTGTATTATATTAGCTCTGAGGAGAGAGGACAATCAGCTGTATTATATTAGCTCTGAGGAGAGAGGACAATCAGCTGTATTATATTAGCTCTGAGGAGAGAGGACAATCAGCTGTATTATATTAGCTCTGAGGAGAGAGGACAATCAGCTGTATTATATTAGCTCTGAGGAGAGAGGACAATCAGCTGTATTATATTAGCTCTGAGGAGAGAGGACAATCAGCTGTATTATATTAGCTCTGAGGAGAGAGGACAATCAGCTGTATTATATTAGCTCTGAGGAGAGAGGACAATCAGCTGTATTATATTAGCTCTGAGGAGAGAGGACAATCAGCTGTATTATATTAGCTCTGAGGAGAGAGGACAATCAGCTGTGTTATATTAGCTCTGTCTGAGGAGAGAGGACAATCAGCTGTATTATATTAGCTCTGAGAAGAGAGGACAATCAGCTGTATTATATTAGCTCTGAGGAGAGAGGACAATCAGCTGTATTATATTAGCTCTGAGGAGAGAGGACAATCAGCTGTATCATATTAGCTCTGTCTGAGGAGAGAGGACAATCAGCTGTATTATATTAGCTCTGAGGAGAGAGGACAATCAGCTGTGTTATATGAGCTCTGAGGAGAGAGGACAATCAGCTGTGTTATATGATATCTGAGGAGAGAGGACAATCAGCTGTATTATATTAGCTCTGAGGAGAGAGGACAATCAGCTGTGTTATATTAGCTCTGGGGAGAGAGGACAATCAGCTGTATTATATTAGCTCTGTCTGAGGAGAGAGGACAATCAGCTGTGTTATATTAGCTCTGGGGAGAGAGGACAATCAGCTGTATTATATTAGCTCTGGGGAGAGAGGACAATCAGCTGTATTATATTAGCTCTGGGGAGAGAGGACAATCAGCTGTATTATATTAGCTCTGGGGAGAGAGGACAATCAGCTGTATTATATTAGCTCTGAGGAGAGAGGACAATCAGCTGTGTTATATTAGCTCTGAGGAGAGAGGACAATCAGCTGTATTATATTAGCTCTGAGGAGAGAGGACAATCAGCTGTGTTATATTAGCTCTGAGGAGAGAGGACAATCAGCTGTATTATATTAGCTCTGGGGAGAGAGGACAATCAGCTGTATTATATTAGCTCTGAGGAGAGAGGACAATCAGCTGTATTATATTAGCTCTGAGGAGAGAGGACAATCAGCTGTATTATATTAGCTCTGAGGAGAGAGGACAATCAGCTGTGTTATATTAGCTCTGAGGAGAGAGGACAATCAGCTGTATTATATTAGCTCTGAGGAGAGAGGACAATCAGCTGTATTATATTAGCTCTGAGGAGAGAGGACAATCAGCTGTATTATATTAGCTCTGAGGAGAGAGGACAATCAGCTGTATTATATTAGCTCTGTCTGAGGAGAGAGGACAATCAGCTGTATTATATTAGCTCTGAGGAGAGAGGACAATCAGCTGTATTATATTAGCTCTGAGGAGAGAGGACAATCAGCTGTATTATATTAGCTCTGTCTGAGGAGAGAGGACAATCAGCTGTATTATATTAGCTCTGGGGAGAGAGGACAATCAGCTGTATTATATTAGCTCTGAGGAGAGAGGACAATCAGCTGTATTATATTAGCTCTGAGGAGAGAGGACAATCAGCTGTATTATATTAGCTCTGGGGAGAGAGGACAATCAGCTGTATTATATTAGCTCTGGGGAGAGAGGACAATCAGCTGTATTATATTAGCTCTGAGGAGAGAGGACAATCAGCTGTATTATATTAGCTCTGTCTGAGGAGAGAGGACAATCAGCTGTATTATATTAGCTCTGAGGAGAGAGGACAATCAGCTGTATTATATTAGCTCTGAGGAGAGAGGACAATCAGCTGTATTATATGAGCTCTGTCTGAGGAGAGAGGACAATCAGCTGTATTATATTAGCTCTGGGGAGAGAGGACAATCAGCTGTGTTATATTAGCTCTGGGGAGAGAGGACAATCAGCTGTATTATATTAGCTCTGGGGAGAGAGGACAATCAGCTGTATTATATGAGCTCTGTCTGAGGAGAGAGGACAATCAGCTGTATTATATTAGCTCTGAGGAGAGAGGACAATCAGCTGTATTATATTAGCTCTGAGGAGAGAGGACAATCAGCTGTATTATATTAGCTCTGTCTGAGGAGAGAGGACAATCAGCTGTGTTATATTAGCTCTGAGGAGAGAGGACAATCAGCTGTATTATATTAGCTCTGAGGAGAGAGGACAATCAGCTGTATTATATTAGCTCTGAGGAGAGAGGACAATCAGCTGTATTATATTAGCTCTGAGGAGAGAGGACAATCAGCTGTATTATATTAGCTCTGAGGAGAGAGGACAATCAGCTGTATTATATTAGCTCTGAGGAGAGAGGACAATCAGCTGTATTATATTAGCTCTGAGGAGAGAGGACAATCAGCTGTATTATATTAGCTCTGTCTGAGGAGAGAGGACAATCAGCTGTATTATATTAGCTCTGTCTGAGGAGAGAGGACAATCAGCTGTATTATATTAGCTCTGAGGAGAGAGGACAATCAGCTGTATTATATTAGCTCTGGGGAGAGAGGACAATCAGCTGTATTATATTAGCTCTGAGGAGAGAGGACAATCAGCTGTATTATATTAGCTCTGTCTGAGGAGAGAGGACAATCAGCTGTATTATATTAGCTCTGAGGAGAGAGGACAATCAGCTGTATTATATTAGCTCTGTCTGAGGAGAGAGGACAATCAGCTGTATTATATTAGCTCTGTCTGAGGAGAGAGGACAATCAGCTGTATTATATTAGCTCTGAGGAGAGAGGACAATCAGCTGTATTATATTAGCTCTGAGGAGAGAGGACAATCAGCTGTATTATATTAGCTCTGTCTGAGGAGAGAGGACAATCAGCTGTATTATATTAGCTCTGAGGAGAGAGGACAATCAGCTGTGTTATATTAGCTCTGGGGAGAGAGGACAATCAGCTGTATTATATTAGCTCTGAGGAGAGAGGACAATCAGCTGTATTATATTAGCTCTGAGGAGAGAGGACAATCAGCTGTATTATATTAGCTCTGAGGAGAGAGGACAATCAGCTGTATTATATTAGCTCTGAGGAGAGAGGACAATCAGCTGTATTATATTAGCTCTGAGGAGAGAGGACAATCAGCTGTATTATATTAGCTCTGGGGAGAGAGGACAATCAGCTGTATTATATTAGCTCTGTCTGAGGAGAGAGGACAATCAGCTGTATTATATTAGCTCTGAGGAGAGAGGACAATCAGCTGTATTATATTAGCTCTGAGGAGAGAGGACAATCAGCTGTATTATATTAGCTCTGTCTGAGGAGAGAGGACAATCAGCTTTATTATATTAGCTCTGTCTGAGGAGAGAGGACAATCAGCTGTGTTATATTAGCTCTGAGGAGAGAGGACAATCAGCTGTATTATATTAGCTCTGAGGAGAGAGGACAATCAGCTGTATTATATTAGCTGTGGGGAGAGAGGACAATCAGCTGTATTATATTAGCTCTGAGGAGAGAGGACAATCAGCTGTATTATATTAGCTCTGAGGAGAGAGGACAATCAGCTGTATTATATTAGCTCTGAGGAGAGAGGACAATCAGCTGTATTATATTAGCTCTGGGGAGAGAGGACAATCAGCTGTATTATATTAGCTCTGTGGAGAGAGGACAATCAGCTGTATTATATTAGCTCTGAGGAGAGAGGACAATCAGCTGTATTATATTAGCTCTGAGGAGAGAGGACAATCAGCTGTATTATATTAGCTCTGAGGAGAGAGGACAATCAGCTGTATTATATTAGCTCTGAGGAGAGAGGACAATCAGCTGTATTATATTAGCTCTGGGAGAGAGGACAATCAGCTGTATTATATTAGCTCTGGGGAGAGAGGACAATCAGCTGTATTATATTAGCTCTGAGGAGAGAGGACAATCAGCTGTATTATATTAGCTCTGTCTGAGGAGAGAGGACAATCAGCTGTATTATATTAGCTCTGAGGAGAGAGGACAATCAGCTGTATTATATTAGCTCTGTCTGAGGAGAGAGGACAATCAGCTGTATTATATTAGCTCTGTCTGAGGAGAGAGGACAATCAGCTGTATTATATTAGCTCTGTCTGAGGAGAGAGGACAATCAGCTGTATTATATTAGCTCTGGGGAGAGAGGACAATCAGCTGTATTATATTAGCTCTGAGGAGAGAGGACAATCAGCTGTATTATATTAGCTCTGTCTGAGGAGAGAGGACAATCAGCTGTATTATATTAGCTCTGAGGAGAGAGGACAATCAGCTGTATTATATTAGCTCTGAGGAGAGAGGACAATCAGCTGTGTTATATTAGCTCTGAGGAGAGAGGACAATCAGCTGTATTATATTAGCTCTGAGGAGAGAGGACAATCAGCTGTATTATATTAGCTCTGAGGAGAGAGGACAATCAGCTGTATTATATTAGCTCTGAGGAGACAGGGAGATTAGCATATGGTGCATGTGGAAGGTCTTTCTATACATCTCACTCTCTCTCCTTCCGCTAAAAACAAAACTATGTTCCTTTTTTCCCGCCAGTAAAAAGACAGGATAAGGTCAGATGTTTGTCTTACAGGCTATTTGTGTCTCCAATATTTGGACAGAAGTTGATTAGACAGAGCAGACTCCCGCATTAATCCACGTGTCTAAGAGGATGGCCTTTTCCCCCATAATGAAGCATTTACATTGTATCAGTCCACGTACACAGAGAGTTAGAACAGAGCTTTTGCTTTAGTTGTTGGAGAGAGCTTAAAAGCAGTGATAAAACAACCTCTCCAGCCACGAGTGCTCTCTAGTGCTCTTGTTCACAAGTGGAGTCCGCCCGGACAGAAAGAGGAGAGGACGAGAGGAGAGGAAGAGTGGCGAGGATAAGAGATACGATGAGAGACATTCAGCACAATAGCTTTTTGTTCATTTAGTGTTGAAAGAGATTCATGTTTTTTTCAGAAACACTCCCATTATCTATGATCCTGTTGGTATGCATGGAATCTGCCGCGACCCCCACTCTAATCTACGCTCCTGTTTTTTTAGAATTACAGAATCGTCCACTCTCCTCCATGCCCTCTGACCTCCCCAGCTATCGTGGTAGACTCCAGCAGAGAGAATCTCATTAACAAACAGGTAACAGTGTACCACTATATAGGGAATAGGGCCCTGGTCTATAGTAGTACACTATATAGGGAATAGGGCTCTGGTCTATAGTAGTACCACTATATAGGGAATAGGTCTCTGGTCTATAGTAGTACCACTATATAGGGAATAGTGCTCTGGTCTATAGTAGTACACTATATAGGGAATAGGGCTCTGGTCTATAGTAGTACCACTATATAGGGAACAGGGCTCTGGTCTATAGTAGTACCACTATATAGGGAATAGGGCCCTGGTCTATAGTAGTACACTATATAGGGAATAGGGCCCTGGTCTATAGTAGTACACTATGTAGGGAATAGGGCCCTGGTCTAAAGTAGTGCACTATATAGGGAATACGGCTCTGGTCTATAGTAGTACCACTATATAGGGAATAGGGCTCTGGTCTAAAGTAGTGCACTATATAGGGAATAGGGCTCTGGTCTAAAGTAGTTTACTATATAGGGAATAGGGCCCTGGTCTAAAGTAGTTTACTATATAGGGAATAGCTTGCCATTTCGGACAGGTCAGAGATATGAATGAATCATGGTCACACCTCGTTAGGAGGAAGACTCTGGCTGCTTCTCCCTGGACGAAGACTCTGGCTGCTTCTCCCTGGAGGAAGACTCTGGCTGCTTCTCCCAGGAGGAAGACTCTGGCTGCTTCTCCCCAGGAGGAAGACTCTGGCTGCTTCATTCTCCCAGGAGGAAGACTCTGGCTGCTTCATTCTCCCAGGAGGAAGACCGTATCTGCTTCTCCCAGGAGGAAGACTCTGGCTGCTTCTCCCAGGAGGAAGACTCTGGCTGCTTCTCCCAGGAGGAAGACTCTGGCTGCTTCTCCCAGGAGGAAGACTCTGGCTGCTTCTCCCAGGAGGAAGACTCTGGCTGCTTCATTCTCCCAGGAGGAAGACTCTGGCTGCTTCTCCCAGGAGGAAGACTCTGGCTGCTTCTCCCAGGAGGAAGACTCTGGCTGCTTCTCCCAGGAGGAAGACCGTGGCTGCTTCTCCCAGGAGGAAGACTCTGGCTGCTTCTCCCAGGAGGAAGACTCTGGCTGCTTCTCCCTGCATACACAGACACACTTCCATGAAAGCTAGCATGCTTATTCCTGCCTTTCCCCCTGTCCAAAGCAGCTGATGTGGATAGCATTTATATATCTATACATGATACAGTATTATATATGGAGCTGTAGGTTACATACACTACATGACTAAAAGTATGTGGACACCTGCTAGTCGAACATCTCAGTCCAAAATCCTGGACATTAATATGGAGTTGGTCCCCCTTTGCTGCTATAACAGCCTCCACTCTTCTGCTAAGTCATTAACATGGAGTTGGTCCCCCCTTTGCTGCTATAACAGCCTCCACTCTTCTGGGAAGGCTTTAATATGGAGTTGGACCCCCCTTTGCTGCTATAACAGCCTCCACTCTTCTGGGAAGGCTTTAATATGGAGTTGGTCCCCCCTTTGCTGCTATAACAGCCTCCACTCTTCTGCTAAGTCATTAATATGGAGTTGGTCCCCCCTTTGCTGCTATAACAGCCTCCACTCTTCTGCTAAGTCATTAATATGGAGTTGGTCCCCCCTTTGCTGCTATAACAGCCTCCACTCTTCTGGGAAGTCATTAATATGGTGTTGGTCCCCCCTTTGCTGCTATAACAGCCTCCACTCTTCTGCTAAGTCATTAATATGGAGTTGGTCCCCCCTTTGCTGCTATAACAGCCTCCACTCTTCTGCTAAGTCATTAATATGGAGCTGGTCCCCCCTTTGCTGCTATAACAGTCTCCACTCTTCTGGGAAGGCTTTCCACTAGATGTTGGAACATTGCTGCTATAACAGCCTCCACTCTTCTGGGAAGGCTTTCCACTAGATGTTGGAACATTGCTGCTATAACAGCCTCCACTCTTCTGGGAAGGCTTTCCACTAGATATTGGAACATTGCTGCGTAGACTTGCTTCCATTCAGAGACAACAGCATTAGTGAGGTCGGGCACTGATGTTGGGCGATTAGTCCTGGCTCACAGTCGGCCTTCTAATTCATCCCAAAGGTGTTCGATGGAGTTGAGGTCAGGGCTCTGTGCAGGCCAGTCAAGTTCTTCAACACACTTGTTGTTTGAGGGCATTTACAGTTGGCACTGTTCATTCAAGCAGGTAGCATTCATCCACAAAACCCAGATTACTTCGCCAGAGAACGCGTTTCCATGAATCCTCCCGATGAACAGTTCTTGTGCTGACGTTTCTTCCAGAGGAACTCGGTAGTGAGTGTTGCAACCAGGGACAGACATGTTTTTCGAGCTACGCGCTTCATCACTCTGCGGTCTCATTCTGTGAGCTTGTGTTGCCTACCACTTCGTGGCTGAGCCGTTGTTGCTCCTAGATGTTTCCATTTCACAATAACAGCACTTACAGATGACTGGGGGCAGCAATAGTAGGGATGAAATTTGACAAACTGACTTGTTGGAAAGGTGTCAGGTTTAAGGTCACCGAGCTCTCCATTCTACTGCCAATGTCTGTCTATGGAGATTGCATGGCTGTGTGTGTCACATACACATGGTTAGCAGATGTTAATGCGAGGGTAGAGAAATGCTTGTGCTTCTAGTTCCAACAGTGCAGTAATATCTAACATGTAATCTAACAATTCCCCAACAACTACCTAATATACACACATCTAAAGGGGTGAATGAGAATATGTACATGTAAGTATATGGATGAGTGATGGCCGAGCGGCATAGGCAAGGTGCAGTAGATGGTATAAAATACAGTATATACATGTGATGTTTTTTATTTTATTTTTCTATTTCACCTTTATTTAACCAGGTAGGCTAGTTGAGAACAAGTTCTCATTTACAACTGCGACCTGGCCAAGATAAAGCATAGCAGTGTGAACAGACAACACAGAGTTACACATGGAGTAAACAATTAACAAGTCAATAACACAGTAGAAAAAAAGAGTCTATATACATTGTGTGCAAAAGGCATGAGGAGGTAGGTGAATAATTACATTTAACACTGGAGTGATAAATGATCAGATGGTCATGTACAGGTAGAGATATTGGTGTGCAAAAGAGCAGAAAAGTAAATAAATATAAACAGTATGGGGATGAGGTAGGTAAAATTGGGTGGGCTATATACCGATGGACTATGTACAGCTGCAGTGATCGGTTAGCTGCTCAGATAGCAGATGTTTAAAGTTGGTGAGGGAGATAAAAGTCTCCAACTTCAGCGATTTTTGCAATTCCTTCTAGTCACAGGCAGCAGAGAACTGGAAGGAAAGGCGGCCAAATGAGATGTTGGCTTTCGGGATGATCAGTGAGATACACCTGCTGGAGCGCGTGCTACGGGTGGGTGTTGCCATCGTGACCAGTGAACTGAGATAAGGCGGAGCTTTACCTAGCATGGACTTGTAGATGACCTGGAACCAGTGGGTCTGGCGAGGAATATGTAGCGAGGGCCAGCCGACTAGAGCATACAGGTCGCAGTGGTGGGTGGTATAAGGTGCTTTAGTAGCAAAACGGATGGCACTGTGATAAACTGCATCCAGTTTGCTGAGTAGAGTATTGGAAGCTATTTTGTAGATGACATCGCCGAAGTCGAGGATCGGTAGGATAGTCAGTTTTACTAGGGTAAGTTTGGCGGCGTGAGTGAAGGAGGCTTTGTTGCGGAATAGAAAGCCGACTCTATATTTGATTTTAGATTGGAGATGTTTGATATGAGTTTGGAAGGAGAGTTTACAGTCTAGCCAGACACCTAGGTACTTATAGATGTCCACATATTCTAGGTCGGAACCATCCAGGGTGGTGATGCTAGTCGGGCATGCGGGTGCAGGCAGCGAACGGTTGAAAAGCATGCATTTGGTTTTCCTAGCGTTTAAGAGCAGTTGGAGGCCACGGAAGGAGTGTTGTATGGCATTGAAGCTCGTTTGGAGGTTAGATAGCACAGGAAGGGCCAGAAGTATACAGAATGGTGTCGTCTGCGTAGAGGTGGATCAGGGAATCGCCTGCAGTAAGAGCAACATCAGTGATATATACAGAGAAAAGAGTAATGCAAGATATGTAAACATTATTAAAGTGACATTGTATAAAGTGACTAGTGATCCATTTATTAAAGTGGCCAGTGATTGTGTCTCAATGTAGGCAGCAGCCTCTCTGAGTTTGTGGTGGCTATTTAACAGTCTGATGGCCTTGAGATAGAAGCTGTTTTTCAGAATCTCAGTCCCTGCTTTGATGCACTTGTACTTCGGATGGGATGTTAAACTGTTGTCTTGCCTCTCAGTGGTCACTAAAGATCACATGGCACTTATTGTAAGAGTAGTGTCCTAGCTAAATTCCCAATCTGGCCCTCGTACCAGCATGGGAGGGAAGGAGGGAGGGAGAGAAGGGAGAGAGGGAGGGAGGGAGGGAGGGAGGGAGGGAGGGAGGGAGGGAGGGAGGGGGAGGGAAATGGAGAGAGAGGAAGGGAGGAGTAATGGAGAGAGGGAGGGGAGGGAAGGATGGAAAGGGGAGGGATATGGAGTTAGAGATAGGAGGAGGGATGGAGAGAGGGAGGGGAGGGAGGGATGGAAAGGGGAGGGATATGGAGAGAGAGGAAGGGAGGAGTAATGGAGAGAGGGAGGGGAGGGAAGGATGGAAAGGGGAGGGATATGGAGTTAGAGATAGGAGGAGGGATGGAGAGAGGGAAGGGAGGAGTAATGGAAAGAGAGAGTAATACCTCCTTCATATTCACCTCCACGTATCAATGAAATGTATTTATACATCCCTTTTTACATCAGCATACGTCACAAAGTGCTTTACAGAAACCCAGCCTTTCATCCCCATCAGCAGAAACCCAGCCTTTCATCCCCATCAGCAGAAACCCAGCCTTTCATCCCCAACAGCAGAAACCCAGCCTAAAACCCCATCAGCAGAAACTCAGCCTTTCATCCCCAACAGCAGAACCCCAGCCTTTCATCCCCATCAGCAGAAACCCAGCCTAAAATCCCCAACAGCAGAAACCCAGCCTAAAATCCCCAACAGCAGAAACCCAGCCTAAAATCCCCAACAGCAGAAACCCAGCCTTTCATCCCCATCAGCAGAAACCCAGCCTTTCATCCCCAACAGCAGAACCCCAGCCTTTCATCCCCATCAGCAGAAACCCAGCCTAAAACCCCATCAGCAGAAACCCAGCCTTTCATCCCCATCAGCAGGAACCCAGCCTTTCATCCCCATCAGCAGAAACCCAGCCTTTCATCCCCAACAGCAGAACCACAGCCTTTCATCCCCATCAGCAGAAACCCAGCCTAAAATCCCCAACAGCAGAAACCCAGCCTAAAATCCCCAACAGCAGAAACCCAGCCTAAAATCGCCAACAGCAGAAACCCAGCCTAAAATCCCCAACAGCAGAAACGCAGCCTAAAATCCCCAACAGCAGAAACGCAGCCTAAAATCCCCAACAGCAGAAACGCAGCCTAAAATCCCCAACAGCAGAAACCCAGCCTAAAACCCCATCAGCAGAAACCCAGCCTTTCATCCCCATCAGCAGAAACCCAGCCTTTCATCCCCAACAGCAGAAACCCAGCCTTTCATCCCCAACAGCAGAAACCCAGCCTAAAATCCCATCAGCAGAAACCCAGCCTAAAATCCCCAACAACAGAACCCCAGCCTAAAATCCCCAACAGCAGAACCCCAGCCTAAAATCCCCAACAGCAGAAACCCAGCCTAAAATCCCCAACAGCAGAAACCCAGCCTAAAATCCCCAACAGCAGAAACCCAGCCTTTCATCCCCATCAGCAGAAACCCAGCCTAAAATCCCCAACAGCAGAAACCCAGCCTAAAATCCTCAACAGCAGAAACCCAGCCTAAAATCCCCAACAACAGAACCCCAGCCTAAAATCCCCAACAGCAGAACCCCAGCCTAAAATCCCCAACAGCAGAAACCCAGCCTAAAATCCCCAACAGCAGAAACCCAGCCTAAAATCCCCAACAGCAGAAACCCAGCCTAAAATCCCCAACAGCAGAAACCCAGCCTAAAATCCTCAACAGCAGAAACCCAGCCTAAAATCCCCATCCCCAACAGCAGAAACCCAGCCTAAAATCCCCAACAGCAGAAACGCAGCCTAAAATCCCCAACAGCAGAAACCCAGCCTAAAATCCCCAACAGCAGAAACCCAGCCTAAAATCCCCAACAGCAGAAACCCAGCCTAAAATCCCCAACAGCAGAAACCCAGCCTAAAATCCTCAACAGCAGAAACCCAGCCTAAAATCCCCATCAGCAGAAACCCAGCCTAAAATCCCCATCAGCAGAAACCCAGCCTAAAATCCCCAACAGCAGAAACCCAGCCTAAAATCCCCAACAGCAGAAACCCAGCCTAAAATCACCAACAGCAGAAACCCAGCCTAAAATCCCCAACAGCAGAAACCCAGCCTAAAATCCCCAACAGCAGAAACCCAGCCTAAAATCCCCAACAGCAGAAACCCAGCCTAAAATCACCAACAGCAGAAACCCAGCCTAAAATCCCCATCAGCAGAAACCCAGCCTAAAATCCCCAACAGCAGAAACCCAGCCTAAAATCCCCAACAGCAGAAACCCAGCCTAAAATCCCCAACAGCAGAAACCCAGCCTAAAATCCCCAACAGCAGAAACCCAGCCTAAAATCCTCAACAGCAGAAACCCAGCCTAAAATCCCCATCAGCAGAAACCCAGCCTAAAATCCCCAACAGCAGAAACCCAGCCTAAAATCCCCAACAGCAGAAACCCAGCCTAAAATCCCCAACAGCAGAAACCCAGCCTAAAATCCCCAACAGCAGAAACCCAGCCTAAAATCCCCAACAGCAGAAACCCAGCCTAAAATCCTCAACAGCAGAAACCCAGCCATAAATCCCCAACAACAGAACCCCAGACTAAAATCCCCAACAGCAGAAACCCAGCCTAAAATCCCCAACAGCAGAAACCCAGCCTAAAATCCCCATCAGCAGAACCCCAGCCTAAAATCCCCAACAGCAGAAACCCAGCCTAAAATCCCCAACAGCAGAAACCCAGCCTAAAATCCCCAACAGCAGAAACCCAGCCTAAAATCCCCAACAGCAGAAACCCAGCCTTTCATCCCCATCAGCAGAAACCCAGCCTAAAACCCCATCAGCAGAAACTCAGCCTTTCATCCCCATCAGCAGAAACCCAGCCTTTCATCCCCAACAGCAGAACCCCAGCCTTTCATCCCCATCAGCAGAAACCCAGCCTAAAACCCCATCAGCAGAAACCCAGCCTTTCATCCCCATCAGCAGGAACCCAGCCTTTCATCCCCATCAGCAGAAACCCAGCCTTTCATCCCCAACAGCAGAACCACAGCCTTTCATCCCCATCAGCAGAAACCCAGCCTAAAATCCCCAACAGCAGAAACCCAGCCTAAAATCCCCAACAGCAGAAACCCAGCCTAAAATCCCCAACAGCAGAAACCCAGCCTAAAATCGCCAACAGCAGAAACCCAGCCTAAAATCCCCAACAGCAGAAACGCAGCCTAAAATCCCCAACAGCAGAAACGCAGCCTAAAATCCCCAACAGCAGAAACCCAGCCTAAAACCCCATCAGCAGAAACCCAGCCTTTCATCCCCATCAGCAGAAACCCAGCCTTTCATCCCCAACAGCAGAAACCCAGCCTTTCATCCCCAACAGCAGAAACCCAGCCTTTCATCCCCATCAGCAGAAACCCAGCCTAAAATCCCCAACAGCAGAAACCCAGCCTAAAATCCCCAACAGCAGAAACCCAGCCTTTCATCCCCATCAGCAGAAACCCAGCCTAAAATCCCCATCAGCAGAAACCCAGCCTTTCATCCCCAACAGCAGAAACGCAGCCTTTCATCCCCATCAGCAGAAACCCAGCCTAAAATCCCCAACAGCAGAAACCCAGCCTAAAATCCCCAACAGCAGAAACCCAGCCTAAAATCCCCAACAACAGAACCCCAGCCTAAAATCCCCAACAGCAGAACCCCAGCCTAAAATCCCCAACAGCAGAAACCCAGCCTAAAATCCCCAACAGCAGAAACCCAGCCTAAAATCCCCAACAGCAGAAACCCAGCCTTTCATCCCCATCAGCAGAAACCCAGCCTAAAATCCCCAACAGCAGAAACCCAGCCTAAAATCCTCAACAGCAGAAACCCAGCCTAAAATCCCCAACAGCAGAACCCCAGCCTAAAATCCCCAACAACAGAACCCCAGCCTAAAATCCCCAACAGCAGAACCCCAGCCTAAAATCCCCAACAGCAGAAACCCAGCCTAAAATCCCCAACAGCAGAAACCCAGCCTAAAATCCCCAACAGCAGAAACCCAGCCTTTCATCCCCATCAGCAGAAACCCAGCCTAAAATCCCCAACAGCAGAAACCCAGCCTAAAATCCTCAACAGCAGAAACCCAGCCTAAAATCCCCAACAACAGAACCCCAGCCTAAAATCCCCAACAGCAGAACCCCAGCCTAAAATCCCCAACAGCAGAACCCCAGCCTAAAATCCCCAACAGCAGAAACCCAGCCTAAAATCCCCAACAGCAGAAACCCAGCCTAAAATCCCCAACAGCAGAAACCCAGCCTAAAATCCTCAACAGCAGAAACCCAGCCTAAAATCCCCAACAGCAGAAACCCAGCCTAAAATCCCCAACAGCAGAAACGCAGCCTAAAATCCCCAACAGCAGAAACCCAGCCTAAAATCCCCAACAGCAGAAACCCAGCCTAAAATCCCCAACAGCAGAAACCCAGCCTAAAATCCCCAACAGCAGAAACCCAGCCTAAAATCCCCAACAGCAGAAACCCAGCCTAAAATCCCCATCAGCAGAAACCCAGCCTAAAATCCCCATCAGCAGAAACCCAGCCTAAAATCCCCAACAGCAGAAACCCAGCCTAAAATCCCCAACAGCAGAAACCCAGCCTAAAATCACCAACAGCAGAAACCCAGCCTAAAATCCCCAACAGCAGAAACCCAGCCTAAAATCCCCAACAGCAGAAACCCAGCCTAAAATCCCCAACAGCAGAAACCCAGCCTAAAATCCCCATCAGCAGAAACCCAGCCTAAAATCCCCAACAGCAGAAACCCAGCCTAAAATCCCCAACAGCAGAAACCCAGCCTAAAATCCCCATCAGCAGAACCCCAGCCTAAAATCCTCAACAGCAGAAACCCAGCCTAAAATCCTCAACAGCAGAAACCCAGCCTAAAATCCTCAACAGCAGAAACCCAGCCATAAATCCCCAACAACAGAACCCCAGACTAAAATCCCCAACAGCAGAAACCCAGCCTAAAATCCCCAACAGCAGAAACCCAGCCTAAAATCCCCATCAGCAGAACCCCAGCCTAAAATCCCCAACAGCAGAAACCCAGCCTAAAATCCCCAACAGCAGAAACCCAGCCTAAAATCCCCAACAGCAGAAACCCAGCCTAAAATCCCCAACAGCAGAAACCCAGCCTAAAATCCTCAACAGCAGAAACCCAGCCTAAAATCCTCAACAGCAGAAACCCAGCCTAAAATCCCCAACAGCAGAAACCCAGCCTAAAATCCCCAACAGCAGAAACCCAGCCTAAAACCCCAAAGCAGCAAGCATGCTTATGTAGGAGCAGGACAAAGCAGGAACCTAAGAGGAAACCTAGAGAGGAACAAGGTTATGAGGGGGAAAAACTCCCTCGAGATGCAGGAACCTAGGAAGAAACCTAGAGAGGAACCAGGCTCTGAGGGGAAAAAACACCCTAGAGAGGCACGAACCTAGGAAGAAACCTAGAGAGGAACTAGACTCTGAGAGGCAAAAACTCCCTAAAGAGGCAGGAACCTAGGAAGAAACCTAGAGCGGAACCAGGCTCTGAGGGGAAAAACTCCCTAGATAGGCAGGAACCTAGGAAGAAACCTAGAGAAACCAGACTCTGGGGGGAAAAACACCCTAGAGAGGCACGAACCTAAGAAGAAACCTAGAGGAACCAGGCTCTGAGGGGAAAAACTCCCTAGATAGGCAGGAACCTAGGAAGAAACCTAGAGAAACCAGACTCTGGGGGGAAAAACACCCTAGAGAGGCACGAACCTAAGAAGAAACCTAGAGGAACCAGGCTCTGAGGGGAAAAACTCCCTAGAGAGGCAGGAACCTAGGAAGAAACCTAGGGAGGAACCGGGCTCTGGGGGGTGGCCAGTCCTCTTCTGGCTGTACTGGGTAGAGGAACCAGGCTCTGAGGGGTGGCCAGTCCTCTTCTGGCTGTACTGGGTAGAGAGGAACCAGGCTCTGAGGGGTGGCCAGTCCTCTTCTGGCTGTACTGGGTAGAGAGGAACCAGGCTCTGAGGGGTGACCAGTCCTCTTCTGGCTGTACTGGGTAGAGAGGAACCAGGCTCTGATGGGTGGCCAGTCCTCTTCTGGCTGTACTGGGTAGAGAGGAACCAGGCTATGAGGGGTGGCCAGTCCTCGTCTGGATGTGGAGGGTGGACATTATAACAGAACATGGCCATTAAGCACGGATTGTTCTTCAAGATTTTCAAATGTTCATAGATGATCAGCAGCGTCAAATAATAACCGCAGTGTTTGTAGAGGGTGCAACAGGTCACTGCCTCAGGAGGAAATGTCAGTTGGCTTTTCATAGTACAGCATTCAGAGTTCGAGACAGCAGGTTCGGGACAAGGTAGCACGTCCGGTGAACAGGTCAGTGTTCCATAGCCGCAGGCAGAACAGTTGAAACTGGAGCAGCAGCACGGCCAGGTGGACTGTGGACAGCAAGGAGTCATCATGCCAGGTAGTCCTGAGGCATGGTCCTAGGGCTCAGGTCCTCCGGGAGGGGAGGGAGAGAGAATTAGAGGGAGCATACTTAAATTCACACAGGACACCAGATAAGACAGGATAATTACACCAGATAGGACAGACTGATCTTAGCACGCCGGCACAGACTATTGCAGCATAGATACCGGAGGCTGAGACAAGGGGTCGGAGGACACTGTGGCCCTGTTCGACAATAACCCCGAACAGGGCCAATTAGGCAGGATATAACCCCACCCACTTTGCCAAAGCACAGCCCCCACACCACTAGAAGGGATATCTTCAACCACCAACTTACCATCCTGAGACAAGACAAGGCTGAGTATAGCCCACAAAGATCTCCTTCATCCTGTGAGCCCAAGGGTGGCGCAAAACCGGACAGGAAGATCACGTCAGTGACTCAACCCACTCACATGACACCCCTCCTAGGGTCGGCATGGAAGAGCACCAGTAAGCCAGACTACACTCAATCATAGGACCTACTGAAGAGATGAGTCTTCAGTAAAGACTTAAAGAGTCTGCGTCTCTCACACGGGTAGGTAGACCATTCCATAAAAATGGAGCGCTATAGGAGAAAGCCCAGCTGTTTGCTTAGACATTCTAGGGACAGTAAGCAGGCCTGCATCTTGTGGCCGTAGTGTATGTGTAGATATGTACGACAGGACCAAATCAGAGAGATAGGTAGATGCAAGTCCATGTAATGCTTAGCAGTAAAACCTTGAAATCAGCCCTTGCCTTAACAGGAAGCCAGTGTAGGGAGACTAGCACTGGAGTAATATGATCACATTTTTGGTTCTAGTAGAGATTCAAGCAGCCGTATTTAGCACCTACTGAAGTTTATTTAGTGCTTTATCCGGGTAGCCGGAGAGTAGATCATTGCAGTAGTCTAACCTAGAAGTGACAAAAGCATGGATTGATTTTTCTGCATCAATTTTGGACAGAAGGTTTCTGATTTTTGCAATGTTACATAGATGGAAAAAGATGTACTTGAAACTGTCGCGATATGTTCGTCAAAAGAGAGATCAGGGTCCAGGGTAACGCCGAAGTCCTTCACAGTTTTATTTGAGATGACTGTTCAACCACCAAGATTAATTGTCAGATTCAACAGAAGATCTCTTTGTTTCTTGGGACCTAGTTTAAAAGTAGAACGTTTGCAGCCATCCACTTCCTTATGTCTGAAACACAGGCTTCCAGCGAGGGCAATTTTGGGGCTTCACCATGTTTCATTGAAATGTACAGCTGTGTGTCATGATTCCGAATGACATCACCAAGAGGTAAAATATATAGTGAAAACAATAGTGGTCCTAAAACGGAACCTTGAGAAACACCAACATGTACAGTTGATTTATCAGAGGACAAACCATTCACAGAGACAAACTGATATCTTTCCGACAGATAAGATCTAAACCAGGCCAGAATGTGTCCGTGTAGACCAACTTGGGTTTCCAATCTCTCCAAAAGAATATGGTGATCCATGGTATCAAAAGTAGCACTAAGGTCTAGGAGCACGAGGACAGATGCAGAGCCTCGGTCTGACGCCATTAAAAGGTAATTTACCACCTTCATAAGTGCAGTCTCAGTGCTATGATGTGGTCTAAAACCAGACCGAAGCGTTTCGTATACATTATTTGTCTTCAGGAAGGCAGTGAGTTGCTGCGCAACAGCTTTTTCTAAGCATTTTTTACCATGGAGCTAGTTTCTTATGACATTAGACCCTATTACCCTATTAAGGTTCAATTTAATTCCTCAGTTAGGTGGTTCACTTGTAATGGCTGCAATCCCGTTAACCTCTTCAGTCGACCCTCTACTTTTTTGAACATTCTGTTAAAAATCGCGCAACATTTCAGCGCCCTGCTACTCATGCCAGGAATATAGTATATGCATTTGCTTAGTCTGTGTGGATAGAAAACACTCAGACGTTTAAAAAACTGGTTAAATCACTGCTGTGGCTTTACCAGAACGGCATTTACATCGAAAAGCACAGGAAAAACTGATCACTGAAAATGGGGAAAATATATCCATGCGCTACTTGAACCCATTGATAAACGTGAACCACAATTAATTGACTGAGGTTGCAGTACCTACAGCTTCCACAGGGTGTCTAGAGTCTTGTCATTTCCCTTCGAGTTTTTTCTTGGTCAAACACATACAGGACACCGTATCTAATCCGGTCTAGGACCGGATATTTTCGTTGAGTTTCTAGCCGGACATTTTTCCAGACGGACAGCCAATGATCTTTACATCGCCTCCTGATGAATTTTATCGCTTATTAACGTTTACTAATACCTAAAGTTGCATTACAAACGTATTTGAAGTGTTTTGTGAAAGTTTATCGTCGACTTTTTGAATTTTAAAAAATGACGTTACGTTTTGAAACAATGTTTTTTTCGTTTATCACACAGTCTACATATAACGATATCTAGGCTTTATATGGACCGATTTAATCGAAATAAAGACCCAAATAGTGTTTATGGGACATCTAGGAGTGCCAACAAAGAAGATGGTGAAAGGTAATGAATGTTTTCTATTTTATTGTGCGGTTTGTGTAACGCCGAAATGCTAATTATTTTGTTTACGTCCCCTGTGGGTCTTTTGGGGTGTTGCATGCTATCAGATAATAGCTTCTCATGCTTTCGCCGAAAAGCATTTTAAAAATCTGACTCGTTGCCTGGATTCACAACGAGTGTAGCTTTAATTCGATACCCTGCATGTGTATTTTAATGAACTTTTGAGTTTTAACTAATACTATTAGCATTTAGCGTAGTGCATTTGCATTTCCAGAGCTCTAGTTGGGACGCAAGCGTCCCGAGTAGAAGCAACAGGTTAACGGGATAATTGTCATCAACAACCGCTGAATTGCATAGCGCCACATTCAAACAATATTACTAAAAATATTTATATTCATGAAATCACAAGTGCAATATAGGAAAACACAGTTTAGCCTTTTGTTAATCCACCTGTTGTCTCAGATTTTGAAAATATGCTTTACAGCGAAAGCAATCCAAGCATTTGTGTAAGTTTATCGATCGCTCTACAAAACATTATGTACACTTAGCATAAAGTAGCTTGGTCATGAAAATCAGAAAAGCAATCAAATTAATTGTTTACCTTTGATAATCTTCGGATGTTTTCACTCACGAGACTCCCAGTTACACAATAAATGTTCCATTTGTTCCATAAAGATTATTTTTATATCCAAAATACCTCCGTTTGTTTGGCGCGCTATGTTCAGAAATAGTCCAAATAGTTTCCGTAATGTCCATAGAAACATGTCAAACGTTTTTTATAATCAATCCTCAGGTTGTTTATAAAATATATAATCGATAATATATCAACCTCAACTGTATTTCTCAGTAGGAGAGGGAAAGGCAATGGCTGCCCATACTCTGTTGCGCGAGCAAAACTCATGCGAACACCTGATGCGATGTTATCTTTCTGGCTCATTTTTCAAAATAAAAGCCTGAAACTATGTCTGAAGACTATTGACACCTTAAGGAAGCGATAGGAAAAGGAATCTGGTTGATATCCCTTTAAATGGAGGAAAGGCAGGCTATGGAACATGGAGTTTTCAAAATAGAGGCCACTTCCTGGTTTGATTTTCCTCAGGGTTTCGCCTGCAATATCAGTTCTGTTATACTCACAGACACTATTTTGACAGTTTTGGAAACTTTAGAGTGTTTTCTATCCAATACTAATAATAATATGCATATATTAGCAACTGAGACTGAGGAGCTGGCCGTTTACTATGGGCACCTTTTCATCCAAGATACTCAATACTGCCCCTGCAGCCATAAGAAGTTAACCTCTTGCCTCTACTTGGGACGCTTGCGTCCCAACTAGAGCTCTGGAAATGCAAATGCGCTACGCTAAATGCTAATAGTATTAGTTAAAACTCAAAAGTTCATTAAAATACACATGCAGGGTATCAAATTAAAGCTACACTCGTTGTGAATCCAGGCAACAAGTCAGATTTTTAAAATGCTTTTCGGCGACAGCATGAGAAGCTATTATCTGATAGCATGCACCAATACACTACAACAGAAAAGCACAGCAGGGGACGTAAACAAAATAATTTGCATTTCGGCGTTACACAAACCGCACAATAAAATAGAAAACAGTCATTACCTTTCACCATCTTCTTTGTTGGCACTCCTAGATGTCCCATAAACACTATTGGGTCTTTATTTCGATTAAATCGGGCCATATAAAGCCAAGATATCGTTATATGTAGACTGTGTGATAAACGGAAAAAACAGCGATTTCACAACGTAACGTCATTTTTTTAAATTCAAAAAGTAGACGATAAACTTTCACAAAACACTTCGAAATACGTTTGTAATGCTACTTTAGGTATTAGTAAACGTTAATAAGCGATAAAAATCATCCATAGGCGATGTAGAAATCATTAGCTGTCGTCTTGGAAAAAATTTCAGGAGAGAGCTCTTCCGGAATGATCTGGGCGGAGACCAGTAAGTCGTGCCCCTCTTTCGGTTCAACCAAGAATCAAAGATGATTCAATTCACAAGACTCTAGACAACATGGGGATGCTGTGGGAGTTGAATGCTCGGTCTTATCTAATTCGGCTCACTGTTAACAATTGCTGGAAGTGGCGCAAGGATATTTATTTCCATTTTCTGTGATCAGGTTTTCCTGCGCTTTCCGATGTAACGCACGTTATGTAATAGCCACAGTCGTGATTTAACCAGTTTTAAAAACGTCCGAGGGTTTCCTATCCACACATTCTAACCATATGAACGTACTATATTCCTGGCATGAGTAGCAGGGCGCTGAAATGTTGCGCGATTTTTAACAAAATGTTCAAAAAAGTAGAGGGTCGACTGAAGAGGTTAACCGATGTTTGCACTCTGACGTCCTTGGGTAGGTGGAGGGAGTCTGGAAAGGCATCAAGGAATCTTTGGGTTGTACAATAATTTATATCACGGCTTTTGATGCAGCGTAGCGCGTAGATCGTTGCAAGTTCAAATCCCCGAGCTGACAAGGTACAAATCTGTCATTCTGCCCCTGAACAAGGCAGTTAACCCACTGTTCCTAGGCCATCATTGAAAATAAGAATTTGTTCTTAATTGACTTGCCTGGTAAAATAAATAAGTGAAATAATCTGTCTGTAAACAATTGTTGGAAAGTAGATGTCCTAACCAACTTGACAATACTAGTTTGTCAACAAGAAATGAGTGGAGTGGTTGAAAAACAAGTTTAATTGACTCCAACCTAAGTGTATGTAAACTTCAACTGTAGATATAAATTAAATAAATAACAATATGGCGACATCTGCTCCTCACTCACCCAGCCTATTGAGTCCACTGGTCCCAGAACCATCAGAACCACGCCTTGACCCCTTTCTCTCCAGATAAAATCCTGCAACTAGTGAGGTTCGACCGCCAGACAACATGCCCTCTTCACACCATCCCCTCCTCTCTCCTCCAGACCATCTCTGGAGACCTTGTCCCATTCCTCCCTTCCTTCATCATCTCATCCCTGACCACTGGCTTAGTCCCCTTTGACTTCAAAATGGCCGCTCCCCTCCTCACGAAACCAACACTTGACTCCTCGGACTTATAAAACGACAGACCGGTATCCCTGCTTTCTTTTCTTCTAAAATACTTGAGCGTGATGTCTCTGACCAACTCTCTCGCTATCTCGCTCAGAACGATCTTCTTGACCCTAACCAGTCAGGCTTGAAGTCGGGTCCCTCAACTGAGACTGCTCTTCTCCGTGTCACGGAGGCTCTCCGCACTGCCAAAGCTGAGTCTCTCTCTCCTCTGTTCTCTTCCTCCTTCGACACCGTGAATCATCAGATCCTCCTCTCCCTCCCTCTCTCTAGAAGTGACAAAACCATGGATTCGTTTTTCTGCATCATTTTTAGACAAAACATTTCAGATTTATGCAATGTTACAAATATGGAAAAAATATTGTTGATATGTTTGTCTAAAGAGAGATCACACAAACGTAAGTTTGGGAAGGTGCTTAAAAGGGTCCTGACGTCGGAGAATGCTGCGTTTTTGCAAATGAAAGGAAAATATGTGGATTTCACTCAACTGCAAGATGAAGAATGGTTGGCTGATTTTGCCTTCACCGTGAACATCATGGCCCTCATGAATGAACTGAATTCCAAACTACAAAGAAATGACCTTTTTGCACATCAGATATACAGTCTTGTCAAAGCCTTCAAGGGAACATTACTCCCCCTGACCCATCAAGTAGAAGCCAACAATCTCCCCCACCTTCCGACACTACTAGTCTGTTCCCTATCAGATGACCTTCTGACACTACTAGTCTGTTCCCTATTAGATGACCTTCTGACACTACTAGTCTGTTCCCTATCAGATGACAACAATCTCTCCCACCTTCTGACACTACTAGTCTGTTCCCTATCAGATGACACTACTAGTCTGTTCCCTATCAGATGACACTACTAGTCTGTTCCCTATCAGATGGCACTACTAGTCTGTTCCCTATCAGATGACCTTCTGACACTACTAGTCTGTTCCCTATCATATGACACTACTAGTCTGTTCCCTATCAGATGGCACTACTAGTCTGTTCCCTATCAGATGACCTTCTGACACTACTAGTCTGTTCCCTATCAGATGACCTTCTGACACTACTAGTCTGTTCCCTATCAGATGACACTACTAGTCTGTTCCCTATCAGATGACACTACTAGTCTGTTCCCTATCAGATGACACTACTAGTCTGTTCCCTATCAGATGACCTGACACTACTAGTCTGTTCCCTATCAGATGACCTTCTGACACTACTAGTCTGTTCCCTATCAGATGACACTACTAGTCTGTTCCCTATCAGATGACACTACTAGTCTGCTCCCTATCAGATGACACTACTAGTCTGTTCCCTATCAGATGACACTACTAGTCTGTTCCCTATCAGATGACCAGCGGGAGAGGTATACATCGCTGCTGCGCGCCATGAACAGTTCTGTGAAATGAACTAATCATAATCGTGATGTGATTGGCCTGACTGAAACATGGCTTAAGCCTGATGAATTTACTGTGTTAAATGAGGCCTCACCTCCTGGCTACACTAGTGACCATATCCCCCGTGCATCCCGCAAAGGCGGAGGTGTTGCTAACATTTACGATAGCAAATTTCAATTTACAAAATAAAAATGACGTTTTCGTCTTTTGAGCTTCTAGTCATGAAATCTATGCAGCCTACTCAATCACTTTTTATAGCTACTGTTTACAGGCCTCCTGGGCCATATACAGCGTTCCTCACTGAGTTCCCTGAATTCCTATCGGACCTTGTAGATCCTTGTTGCGGGCCCCGGACTGGGGACCCTCGTTGCGGGCCCCGGACTGGGGACCCTCGTTGCGGGCCCTGAACTAGGGACCCTCGTTGCGGGCCCTAGACTGGAGGCCCTCGCTGCCGGCTCCGGACCGGGGACCGTCGCTGGAGGCCCCGGACTGGTCCGTGGAGCAGGCACAGGACTCACCAGGCTTGGGAGACCTACTGGAGGCCTGGTCCTTGGTGGAGGCACAGGATTCACCAGATTGGGGAGACCTACTGGAGGCCTGGTCCTTGGAGGGGCACAGGTTGAACCTGACTGTGGGGGAGCACTGGAGATCTGGTGCTCAAAACTTGCACCACTCCCCCTGGCTGAATGCCCATTTTAGCCCGGCACGGCGGAGCGAAGGCATAGGACGCACTGAGCAGTCACAGCGCACCAGAGACCCAGTGCGCAGAGCTGGCGCAGGATACCCTGGACCGAAACGGAGCACTGGAGACCAAGAGCGCTGAGCTGGCACAATCTGCCCTGGCTGGATTCCCACTCTAGTGCATGCGCACCGGAGAAACCGTGCGCTTAACAAGGTGCCTGTCCGGTCATTTGCTCCCCGCGTTAAGCACGGGGAGTTGGCTCAGGTCTATAACCTGACTCCGCCAATCTCCCCGTGTACCCTGCCCCCCAAAAATGTGGGGGCTACCTCTCGTGCTTCGATGACTTGCCTCCTTAAACCGTCGCTCCTCCTTCGCTGCCTTTAATTCCTGCTTTGGACGGCGATATTTCCCAGTCTGCCTCCAGGATCCTTTACCGTCCAGGATTTCCTCCCAAGTCCACGAGTCCAGAAAACGCAGCTCCTCCTTACCACGCTGCTTGGTCCGTTTGTGGTGGGTAGTTCTGTCACGACCCTCTTCCTGGAACTGACTGGACTGAAATGTCGCCAACAAAACAAGGAAACGACCGTGAAGCTTAACTTGGCCAATAGTGCCACCAACAAAGATAACTACCCTCAAATGCAAAAGGAAAAAAAGTCTACCTAAGTATGATTCCCAATCAGAGACAACGATAGACACCCGCCTCTGATTGAGAACCACACCCGGCCAAACACAAAGAAATAGAAAACATAGAAATAAGGAAACTAGAATGCCCACCCTAGTCACACCCTGGCCTTACCAAAATAGAGAATAAAAGCCTCTCTATGGCCAAGGCGTGACATCAGGCTTAAGCCATGTTTCCAGTCAGGCCAATCACATCAAGATTATGATCAGTGATTCGTTCATTGACTATAACTGCCTTGGAAGTGAGGGATCTAACATTAAGTAGCCCTATTTTGAGATGTGAGGTATCACAATCTCTTTCAATAATGGCAGAAATGGAGGAGGTCTTTATTCCAGTGAGATTGTTAAGGCGAACACCGCCATGTTTAGTTTTGCCCAACCTAGGTCGAGGCACAGACACGGTCACAATGGGGATTTCTGAGCTGAACTACACTGACTGTGCTAGTAGCAGACTCCACTATGCTGACAGGCTGACTAACAGCCTGCTGCCTGGCCTGCACCCTATCTCATTGTGGAGCTAGAGGAGTTAGAGCCATGTCTATGTTGGTAGATAAGATGAGAGCACCAGGCTTGGTCCTGTTTGTAAGTGAGTCTCAGAAAGAGGGCCAATTATCTACAAATTATATTTTTGGGGAGGGGTACTTTGATGAGCTCTACTGCTGTTGAGCTCATCACTCCCCCTAACTGGGAGGGGGCCAGAGACAATTACTCGATGCCGACACATCTTTCTAGATAATTTACATGCTGAAGCTATGTTGCACTTGGTGATCTCTGACTGTTTTATCCTAACATCGTTGGTGCCGACGTGGATAACAATATCCCTATACTAGGTAGTTAAGCCTTCCCTTTGACGTGGACAGAGAGTTGTAGGTTGGTATGTAACTATACTGAGACAAACCAGGTTTTGACAGCTCATCGCAAGCTTTTTCTTCGACCCAGGCCTAATCATACAAACCTGATCAAATTAACTTGTTTTGTTAAAGCAGGCTGAAGCAAAAACCTGCACAGCCATTAACTCGATTGGCCAACCCTGATTTATCTAATCTTAGGGGGAAATATTTAGGATCGAGGAACGTGGAGACCACTGAGAGAAAGGTGGAATAAAACAGCCACACAAAACATCTTTACCACAGAACATTTTAATAAATTCAGACATGGAAAAACTGACAAAAGGCATTTTGTATGAAAGAAATTAGCTTAACTAACAACAGGCAGTTTCTTTCCACTGTCGGACTTCTATGTTAAACTAGTATCATCATGGATAATCTCTCTAATGACTGACAGATGTCAATCAGACAGACACTCAACCAGATCAGCAGAAGCAACAATCTAACTGTCTTTCTCAGGTCAATAAGTTCATCAGCTTACTGTCTTTCTCAGGTCAATAACTTCATCAGCTAACTGTCTTTCTCAGGGCAATAAGTTCACCAGCTAACTGTATTTCTCAGGTCAATAAGTTCATCAGCTAACTGTCTTTCTCAGGTCAATAAGTTCACCAGCTAACTGTCTTTCTCAGGTCAATAAGTTCATCAGCTAACTGTCTTTTTCAGGTCAATAAGTTCATCGGCTAACTGTCTTTCTCGGGTCAATAAATTCATCAGCTAACTGTCTTTCTCAGGTCAATAAGTTCACCGGCTAACTGTCTTTCTCAGGTCAATAAGTTCATCAGCTAACTGTCTTTCTCAGGTCAATAAGTTCACCAGCTAACTGTCTTTCTCAGGTCAATAAGTTCATCAGCTACCTGTCTTTCTCAGGTCAATAAGTTCACCAGCTAACTGTCTTTCTCAGGTCAATAAGTTCATCGGCTAACTGTCTTTCTCAGGTCAATAAGTAGACCAGCTAACTGTCTTTCTCAGGTCAATAAGTTCATCAGCTAACTGTCTTTCTCAGATCAATAAGTTCATCAGCTAACTGTCTTTCTCAGGTCAATAAGTTCATCAGCTAACTGTCTTTCTCAGGTCAATAAGTTCATCAGCTAACTGTCTTTCTCAGGTCAATAAGTCCATCAGCTAACTGTCTTTCTCAGGTCAATAAGTTCATCGGCTAACTGTCTTTCTCGGGTCAATAAATTCATCAGCTAACTGTCTTTCTCAGGTCAATAAGTTCACCAGCTAACTGTCTTTTTCAGGTCAATAAGTTCATCAGCTACCTGTCTTTCTCAGGTCAATATGTTCATCAGCTAACTGTCTTTCTCAGATCAATAAGATCATCAGCTAACTGTCTTTCTCAGGTCAATAAATTCATCAGCTTACTGTCTTTCCAGGTCAATAAGTTATTCTGCTAACTGTCTTTCTCAGGTCAATAAGTTCATCAGCTAACTGTCTTTCTCAGGTCAATAAGTTCATTGGTTAACTGTCTTTCTCAGGTCAATAAGTTCATCAGCTAACTGTCTTTCTCAGGTCAATAAGTTCATCAGCTAACTGTCTTTCTCAGGTCAATAAGTTCATCAGCTAACTGTCTTTCTCAGGTCAATAAGTTAATCGGCTAACTGTCTTTCTCAGGTCAATAAGTTCATCGGCTAACTGTCTTTCTCAGGTCAATAAGTTCACCGTCTTCTCAGGTCAATAAGCTAACTGTCTTTCTCAGGTCAATAAGTTCATCGGCTAACTGTCTTTCTCAGGTCAATAAGTTCATCGGCTAACTGTCTTTCTCAGGTCAATAAGTTCATCGGCTAACTGTCTTTCTCAGGTCAATAAGTTCATCGGCTAACTGTCTTTCTCAGGTCAATAAGTTCATCGGCTAACTGTCTTTCTCAGGTCAATAAGTTCATCGGCTAACTGTCTTTCTCAGGTCAATAAGTTCATCGGCCAACTGTCTTTCTCAGGTCAATAAGTTCATCGGCCAACTGTCTTTCTCAGGTCAATAAGTTCATCAGCTAACTGTCTTTCTCAGGTCAATAAGTTCATCGGCTAACTGTCTTTCTCAGGTCAATAAGTTCATCAGCTAACTGTCTTTCTCGGGTCAATAAGTTCAACAGCTAACTGTCTTTCTCAGGTCAATAAGTTCATCGGCTAACTGTCTTTCTCAGGTCAATAAGTTCACCGGCTAACTGTCTTTCTCAGGTCAATAAGTCCATCGGCTAACTGTGTTTAACATTCAGTTAGGACTCTTTATTTTGAGTTGAGAATGTGATTGAACACCAAGCCTTCAACAAGTATTTCAGTGTGAACTGAGGAATATACAGAACAAGTTATTTCAAGGCATTTCTGAAAGTTTACAAGCTGCCTCGACTGTCCTGTCTTAGGTAGTCTGACACTACTAGTCCAACCGCTCATTTGAAAGGCATTTTAGGGCCCGATTCAATCAGCCGTGTCAGGAGGTGCTGCGTTAGAGCTATCAAATCCACAAGCGGTTCCAGGCAAACCTATCGTGGACGTTGCCAGTGGCTGCATGGAGTCACATTAAGATAAATACCATGCTGCCTTGTTTACAAGTTCCGATGACAACCAGCAGTTTCTCCGGGTGTTGAGAAAAGCATCAGGAAAAATGTAATTTCTTGGTGGGATACAAGGGACGATATTTTGGCGTTTTGTCATATTTTATCATTCCAGAATGTCCCCTCTATCTGGACTCCTAGACGAGGCTTCATTCGTCTTCGTGGAAACAAGTGTTAGAAAAGTCATTGGTTCGATAGAAAACAAAACAGTCCGAAGAAGAAGAGAAGTCTCCAGTATTTGGTTCTGTTCTGTTCAGGCATTTTGATTGGTCCACATCCAGGTCAGGGGTTAGAGGTGAGGGGTGCAGTACGGAATCCATATCAGTCCTGGGGTTGGGGCACTGGGGGGAGAGGATGGTGTACGGAATCCATATTAGGAAGTTGTCCGTTTTCAAGGAAAACTACATCACAGGACAGACAAAATACCCTCGGACAGGGTCGATTTTTGGTCGGGTGACAAGTCAATGTCAGGGGTCTAGTAGATGACCTCATAGACGGTGGCCTTCTTGTCTCCAGAGCCAGTCACAATGTACTTGTCATCCCCAGAGATGTCGCAGCTTAGCACTGAGGATGACTCCTTAGACTGGAGAGAGAGGAAGAGGGGGTAGGAGGTAGAGAAGGGGATGGAGAGAGAGATGGAGGAGGAGAGAGAGGGGGAGGATGGAGGGAGAGGGGGTAGGAGATAGAGAAGGGGACGGAGAGAGAGAGGGAGGAGGAGAGAGAGGGAGAGGGGGAGGGAGAGGGGGAGAGGGGGTAGGAGATAGAGAAGGGGACGGAGAGAAGGGGTGGAGAGAAGGGGACAGAGAGAGAGAGGGAGGAGGAGAGAGAGGAAGAGAGGGGAGAGGGGGTAGGAGATAGAGAAGGGGACGGAGAGAGAGAGGGAGGAGGAGAGAGAGAGAGAGGAAGAGGGGGTAGGAGGTAGAGAAGGGGACGAGAGAGAGAGAGGGAGGAGGAGAGAGAGAGAGAGGGAGAGGGGGAGAGGGGGAGGAGATAGAGAAGGGGACGGAGAGAAGGGGATGGAGAGAGAAGGGGACAGAGAGAGAGAGGGAGGAGGAGAGAGAGGGGGAGGATGGAGGGGAGAGAGGGGGAGGAGGGAGAGAGGGGGTAGGAGGTAGAGAAGGGAGGAGGAGAGGGAGGAGGAGAGAGAGAGAGGAGGGGGGGAGAGGGGTAGGAGATAGAGAAGGGGACGGAGAGAAAGGGATGGAGAGAGAGAGGGAGGAGGAGAGAGAGGGGAGGGGGAGAGGGGGTAGGAGGTAGAGAAGGGGACGGAGAGAGAGGGAGGAGGAGAGAGAGAGAGAGGGAGAGGGGGAGAGGGGGAGGAGATAGAGAAGGGGACGGAGAGAAGGGGATGGAGAGAGAAGGGGACAGAGAGAGAGAGGGAGGAGGAGAGAGAGGGGGAGGATGGAGGGAGAGAGAGGGGGGAGGGGAGAGAGGGGGTAGGAGGTAGAGAAGGGGACGGAGAGAGAGAGGGAGGAGGAGAGAGAGAGAGGGAGAGGGGGAGAGGGGGAGGAGATAGAGAAGGGGACGGAGAGAAGGGGATGGAGAGAGGAGGGGACAGAGAGAGAGAGGGAGGAGGAGAGAGAGGGGAGGATGGAGGGAGAGAGAGGGGGAGGAGGGAGAGAGGGGTAGGAGGTAGAGAAGGGGACGGAGAGAGAGAGGGAGGAGGAGAGAGAGAGAGGGAGAGGGGGAGAGGGGAGGAGATAGAGAAGGGGACGGAGAGAAGGGGATGGAGAGAGAAGGGGACAGAGAGAGAGAGGAGGAGGAGAGAGAGGGGGAGGATGGAGGGAGAGAGAGGGGGAGGGAGGGAGAGGGGGGTAGGAGGTAGAGAAGGGGACGGAGAGAGAGCGGGAGGAGGAGAGAGAGGGGGAGGATGGAGGGAGAGAGAGGGGGAGGAGGGAGAGAGAGAATGGGAGGAGAGAAGCAAAACCACACAATGATTGTCAAAAAGAAAATGCCAGAAAAACTCCTTTGTATCAGAACTGATGTCAGTCAGCCATACAACTGTCAGTCATACAACCAGTGTGAACTATTCACCTGGAATATGCTGGCTCCGTAAGGGGTTCTCCATGCGTTCAGCAGGTTGTCTTTCCCGGTACTCACAAACCATTTACCTGCAGAGAGAGATGAGACCATCACAAACCATTTACCTACAGAGAGAGATGAGACCATCACAAACCATTTACCTGCAGAGACCATCACAAACCATTTACCTGCAGAGACCATCACAAACCATTTACCTGCAGAGACCATCACAAACCATTTACCTGCAGAGACCATCACAAACCATTTACCTGCAGAGACCATCACAAACCATTTACCTGCAGAGAGAGATGAGACCATCACAAACCATTTACCTACAGAGAGAGATGAGACCATCACAAACCATTTACCTACAGAGACCATCACAAACTATTGACCTACAGAGAGAGATGAGACCATCACAAACCATTTACCTGCAGAGACCATCACAAACCATTTACCTACAGAGAGAGATGAGACCATCACAAACCATTTACCTACAGAGAGAGATGAGACCATCACAAACCATTTACCTGCAGAGAGAGATGAGACCATCACAAACCATTTACCTACAGAGACCATCACAAACCATTTACCTGCAGAGACCATCACAAACCATTTACCTGCAGAGACCATCACAAAACATTTACCTGCAGAGAGAGATGAGACCATCACAAACCATTTACCTACAGAGAGAGATGAGACCATCACAAACCATTTACCTACAGAGACCATCACAAACCATTTACCTGCAGAGACCATCACAAACCATTTACCTGCAGAGAGAGATGAGACCATCACAAACCATTTACCTACAGAGAGAGATGAGACCATCACAAACCATTTACCTACAGAGACCATCACAAACCATTTACCTGCAGAGACCATCACAAACCATTTACCTGCAGAGACCATCACAAACCATTTACCTGCAGAGACCATCACAAACCATTTACCTGCAGAGACCATCACAAACCATTTACCTACAGAGACCATCACAAACCATTTACCTGCAGAGGCTATCACAAACCATTTACCTGCAGAGAGAGATGAGACCATCACAAACCATTTACCCGCAGAGACCATCACAAACCATTTACCTACAGAGACCATCACAAACCATTTACCTACAGAGACCATCACAAACCATTTACCTGCAGAGACCATCACAAACCATTTACCTGCAGAGACCATCACAAACCATTTACCTGCAGAGACCATCACAAACCATTTACCTGCAGAGACCATCACAAACCATTTACCCGCAGAGAGAGATGAGACCATCACAAACCATTTACCTGCAGAGACCATCACAAACCATTTACCTACAGAGAGAGATGAGACCATCACAAACCATTTACCTACAGAGACCATCACAAACCATTTACCTGCAGAGAGCGATGAGACCATCACAAACCATTTACCTGCAGAGAGAGATGAGACCATCACAAACCATTTACCTGCAGAGAGAGATGAGACCATCACAAACCATTTACCTGCAGAGACCATCACAAACCATTTACCTGCAGGGACCATCACAAACCATTTACCTGCAGAGACCATCACAAACCATTTACCTGCAGAGACCATCACAAACCATTTACCTGCAGAGAGAGATGAGACCATCACAAACCATTTACCTACAGAGACCATCACACACCATTTACCTACAGAGACCATCACAAACCATTTACCTACAGAGAGAGATGAGACCATCACAAACCATTTACCTGCAGAGAGAGATGAGACCATCACAAACCATTTACCTGCAGAGACCATCACAAACCATTTACCTGCAGAGACCATCACAAACCATTTACCTGCAGAGACCATCACAAACCATTTACCTGCAGAGACCATCACAAACCATTTACCTGCAGAGACCATCACAAACCATTTACCTGCAGAGACCATCACAAACCATTTACCTGCAGAGACCATCACAAACCATTTACCTACAGAGACCATCACAAACCATTTACCTGCAGAGACCATCACAAACCATTTACCTGCAGAGACCATCACAAACCATTTACCTGCAGAGACCATCACAATCAGGAATCAGCAATACATCAAACACAATACTTTTTTATGACAATAGGTCAAACACAATATGTTTCTATCATAGAAATGTATTGTGTTTGATGTATTGCCATAGAAACGTATTGTGTTTGATGTATTGCCATAGAAACGTATTGTGTTTGATGTATTGCCATAGAAACGTATTGTGATTGATGTAT